>NC_141037.1:4105000-4120000 GCF_052040795.2 Danio rerio
CCAACTCCAAGGTCTCAGACTGTCAGTGTCTTTCCCTTCAGGCGCAAAAAGCAAGTTTCTGCTTCAGCAAGTTTGATAATAATCTGACCTCATCTGGTTTGGTTAGCCGTGAGTTCACAGCTGCAGTGGACAGGTAATGAATTCTTTGCCATTTTAAAATTCTACAGATATCACTTATGGGGACCTCGTGAACCGCCTCCATCTGTTCCCATTAAAGGTTGCTAAGCTATCAGACCCTGCGAGTTTTCTTTCTCGAGTTACAGAATTCATTTTCACTGTGTTGCGACTTGGTCTCTTGTTCTTTGCAAAATGGGAGGAGAAAAAAAAAAGCATGTCCAGATGCAAGAGGTTATAACATCATGTGGCATGCATAGACATCAATGTTTGTGTGCTACGACTAGCATCACTAGTGCTCAAGCATATGCTGAGGTTGTTATTGGAGCAAAGTATTAACATATATAGGGCACTCTTTGTATTATCTACGCCCATGATTTAAAGTGCACGACGCAAGTGCACTTAGGGCATGCCCATATCTACTTTTGCTGTTTTAAGGAGGGGAAAAATGGTTGGTGTGTTCAGCGCATGGCCTTTGTACTTACATTTTTAATGAGTTATCGGTGTGTTTTTGGCATAACCGTGCATTAAAATCAGAGTCTCATCTCCAATTTAATTTAAGAGTGAGTTGCTTTTGTGCCATGGTGCATTAACTATATACGCTCACTGGCCACTTTATTAGGTATGCATGTCCAACTGCTTGTTGGCATGGGTGTTGGTGCCAGACAGGCTGGTCTGAGTATTTCAGAAACTGCTGGTCTGCTGGGATTTTCATGCACAACCATCTCTAGGGTTTACTATCTCTTAGGGTTGCAACTGAGGTATGCAGAAAAGCATCTCTGAACGTACAACACATTCAACCTTGAGGCGGATGGGCTAAAGCAGCAGAAGACCACACCGAGTGTTAGCTAAGAACAGGAAAGGCTACAATTCACACAGGTCCACCAAAATTGGATAATAGCAGATTGGAAAAAATTATCTGGTCTGATGAGTCTCAATTTCTGCTACCACATTTGGATGGTCAGGTCAGAATTTGGCGTCAACAACATGAAAGCAAAGATCCATCCTGCCTTGTATTAATGGTTTAGGCTGGTGGTGGTGGTGTAATGGTGTGGGGGAGATTTTCTTGGGACACTGTGGGCCCATTAGTACCAATTGAGCATTGTGTCAACGTCACAGCCTACCTGAGAGTAAAGCGCGAATCATCTCAGACTGGTTTCTTGAACATGACAATGAGTTCACTGTACTCAAATGGCCACCGTAAACACCAGATCTCAATCCAATAGAGCACCTCTGGGATGTGGTGGAACGGGACATTCACATCATGGATGTGCAGCCGACAAATCTGCAGCAACTGGAGCAAAATCTCTGAGGAATATTTCCAGAACTTTGTTGAATCAATGCCATTAAGGATTAAGGCAGTTCTGAAGACAAAAGGGGGTCCAACCTGGTACTTGTGAGGTGTACCTAATAAAGTGGCCGGTGTATGTACATGGCAGGCTGTTTAAGGGAAAAAACTGAATGCTTCACTCGAAACCTCACTTTTACCATATTTTCCAGAAGACATGTACAAAGATTTCATTAAGGGTATAGTTTTGATGCCAAAAATCATGTCAGATATATTAATAACAAGTGTTATTTGAAGATGTTTTTAAAAAACTCATTGTTTGGCCTCCAAAATACTAAATAATTGACTGAAATATTTATGCTTAACCCTTAACTTCAGGTTTTGTTCAATTTACCGCAAAAAGTTTTCATTTTAAATAGAATCACATTATAATATATTCACAAATTTTATATACCACACACACACACACACACACACACACACACACACACACACACAGAGAGACACACACACTGTGCAGGTTAGATTTGCGCATAAACATATCTTGTTTAGCTGAATGGTAATGGGAGGTTATTTCATGTCATTTCATCATATTTTTAATTTTATTTTCACAAGTTTCTTAAACTATTTACGGAGACGATTTGCTTGCATGCAGTATGCTTTACACTTTTACTTTTGTAACTATTTAATTTAATACAGCCATCAGATCTCATTGACATCATTCCAGCATTAATCTGAAAGTAACCAGTTACTTAAAACCTGGAAAGTTGAGGCCCAAAGCCATCTTAATGCAGAAATGGTTGTACAGCATAAACCATTGTGAATCATTTTTAACTGTGACATAAACGTGAGCCTGGAACACAAAACCAGTCTTATGTTGCATTGATGTATTTTTGCCAATAGCATGCCAAAATCATTAGGCTCACTATTAACAATTTCCTCTGGAATCTACACTAACTTACAGGCAGCTGATTTACAGTAACTTACTGTAAATCATTTACAGCAAAAATACTGTATGTTTACCGCACCATTTATCTTGCTGCATATGTGTTTACAGCATTGCATATATTTACTGTAAAAGGTACAGCAATTTTCACAATGCAGCTTTAAAATACAGTAACATTCCTCATAGCTGTCCCACAGTAAATATTCATTCATTCATTCATTCTCTTGTCGGCTTAGTCCCTTTATTAATCCAGGGTCGCCACAGCGGAATGAACTGCCAACTTATCCAGCAAGTTTTTTTTACGCAGTGGATGTCCTTCCAGCCGCAACCCATCTCTGGGAAACATCCACACACACATTCACACACACACTCATACACTACGGACAATTTAGCCTACCCAATTCACCTGTACCGCATGTCTTTGGACTGTGGGGGAAACCGGAGCACCCGGAGGAAACCCACGCGGGGGCAGGGAGAACATGCAAACTCCACACAGATACGCCAACTGAGCCGAGGTTCGAACCAGCGACCCAGCGACCTTCTTGCTGTGAGGCGACAGCACTACCTACTGCGCCACTGCCTTGCCAAATTGTAGGTCATCCAGTCTTAAACTGGATATCTTTCATTCACTCAGTTAGCTTAGACTGGTGGTTCCCACTTTTTGCTGAGTGAACCCCTTTCTAACATTTGACACCTGTCAAGCAGCCGTTTTCCCCATACTTTACTGGCCTGACATGTGAAAGCTGTCCATTTACAAGTAAAGGGTGAGCTACATGATGACGGAGTTTAAATTTTTGGGTGAACTACATCCCTTTAACTGTGAATCGTAGTGGTTTTATCTTGTTGCTCTGTTTAGAAGCGTGCTGAAAATCAGCAGGACTGAGTGTTTAATGAATGACTTGAGTCTGGTCTTGGTTCTGGAGCTCGCAGAAACAGACGGATTTGTCGTCTCTTTTTCTCCAGAGCCTTTGTTCTTCTTGTGGGACGGCTCATTGTTGGAGGTGATTAATTACCCTGCTGATGAACGGTGATGTCTGCGAGGTGTCAGAGAGATGATGGTGCTCTTCAACACATCTGGACGGAGGAAAAACATTAGAGCGGATATTTCTGAATAATATCAAGGTGGCACGTATAAAGCTGCATCTTTTACATTATAATCACAATAATACTGGGGTCACACTTTACAATAAGGTTATATTAGTTGATGTTTTTACTAACATGAACATAGTTTCTGTCAGCTTTGTGTTTTTGACTGTTTGTCTCCATCTTGTGTGTAAATAATGTGCAGGTTAGTGTATACTCCATCAGCTGTTTTAGTTTCTGCCAGCTTTGTGTTTTTGACTGTTGGTCTCCTTCTTGTGTCTGAATAATGTGCAGGTTAGTGTATACTCCATCAACTGTTTTAGTTTCTGTCAGCTTTGTGTTTTGGTCTGTTTGTCTCCATCTTGTGTGTGAATAATGCGCAGGTTAGTGTATACTCCATCAGCTGTTTTAGTTTCTGTCAGCTTTGTGTTTTGGTCTGTTTGTCTCCATCTTGTGTGTGAATAATGCGCAGGTTAGTGTATACTCCATCAGCTGTTTTAGTTTCTGTCAGCTTTGTGTTTTTGACTGTTTGGTGCCATCTTGTGTCTGAATAATGCGCAGGTTAGTGTATACTCCATCAGCTGTTTTAGTTTCTGTCAGCTTTGTGTTTTTGACTGTTTGGTGCCATCTTGTGTCTGAATAATGCGCAGGTTAGTGTATACTCCATCAGCTGTTTTAGTTTCTGTCAGCTTTGTGTTTTTGACTGTTTGTCTCCATCTTGTGTCTGAATAATGCGCAGGTTAGTGTATACTCCATCAGCTGTTTTAGTTTCTGTCAGCTTTGTGTTTTTGACTGTTTGGCGCCATCTTGTGTCTGAATAATGCGCAGGTTAGTGTATACTCCATCAGCTGTTTTAGTTTCTGTCAGCATTGTGCCTCTGTTTGTCTCCATCTTGTGTGTGAATAATGTGCAGGTTAGTGTATACTCCATCAGCTGTTTTAGTTTCTGTCAGCTTTGTGTTTTTGACTGTTTGGTGCCATCTTGTGTCTGAATAATGCGCAGGTTAGTGTATACTCCATCAGCTGTTTTAGTTTCTGTCAGCTTTGTGTTTTTGTCTGTTTGGCGCCATCTTGTGTCTGAATAATGCGCAGGTTAGTGTATACTCCATCAGCTGTTTTAGTTTCTGTCAGCTTTGTGTTTTTGACTGTTGGTCTCCATCTTGTGTCTGAATAATGTGCAGGTTAGTGTATACTCCATCAGCTGTTTTAGTTTCTGTCAGCTTTGTGTTTTTGACTGTTGGTCTCCATCTTGTGTCTGAATAATGTGCAGGTTAGTGTATACTCCATCAGCTGTTTTAGTTTCTGTCAGCGTTGTGCCTCTGTTTGTCTCCATCTTGTGTGTGAATAATGTGCAGGTTAGTGTATACTCCATCAGCTGTTTTAGTTTCTGTCAGCTTTGTGTTTTGGTCTGTTTGGCGCCATCTTGTGTGTGAATAATGTGCAGGTTAGTGTATACTCCATCAGCTGTTTTAGTTCCTGTCAGCTTTGTGTTTTTGAGTGTTTGGCGCCATCTTGTGTGTGAATAATGTGCAGGTTAGTGTATACTCCATCAGCTGTTTTAGTGTCTGTCCTCTTTGTGTTTTTGAGTGTTTGGCGCCATCTTGTGTGTGAATAATGTGCAGGTTAGTGTATACTCCATCAGCTGTTTTAGTTTCTGTCAGCTTTGTGTTTTGGTCTGTTTGGCGCCATCTTGTGTCTGAATAATGTGCAGGTTAGTGTATACTCCATCAGCTGTTTTAGTTCCTGTCAGCTTTGTGTTTTTGAGTGTTTGGCGCCATCTTGTGTGTGAATAATGTGCAGGTTAGTGTATACTCCATCAGCTGTTTTAGTGTCTGTCATCTTTGTGTTTTTGACTGTAAATATGTTTTGTGTATGTGGTTAAACACTTCACTTTTTAAAAGTTTGCAGTTTCAGACTCATAAAATGCCTTCATGTGTTGAGCAGATACAGTACAGTGCATAATGTCATTTGATTTTTGTTATTTTAGTTGAAAACAGTCACATGATGAGTATTTAAAGGCTTCAATTAATTTTATATACAATTAAATTAAAGTTTCATTAGGATCCTAACCTCAATTTTCAAACTTTTAACCTAAACATAAACAACACGAGAACATAATAGAATAGTTTCCTTTATGAAAAACAAAGGAAACACAGTAAATTTCCCGAATGAGTTGCTCCGTTTAGTGAAATAAATGGAATTGATGGAGGAAGTCCCACAGGTGCAGAATACCTCACACTTAAAGCATTTTTTACCAGCAGAATCTATTTCTGGCTCATGAAGGTGAAGAGAAACACACAACCTTCAGGCTCGGATCACCTCTTGTCTTTCTGAGTTCCCATGTGTAAACAAGTACACTATATAGCATGTTGTTAAAGTGAAGGCTAGTTTTGGAAAGAAAGAGTTTACTTTTGTTTGAGCTCGATGTTTTCTGTCCCGTTAATTCATGTTGACTGCATTTATATTAAATGCAACTTGATAAATTTTACTATACATTTTAGCTCACGTAAATTTATACTTCTAATTTATTCAATTTAAACATATATTAATTTTAAGTCCATTTAAATACACTTATAGGTTAAAAATTATTCTTTTATACAGTTGAGGTCAAAATTATTAGCCCTCCTGAGTATTTTTTTTCCCAGTTTCTGTTTAACAAAGGGATGATTTTTTTCAACACATTTCGAAACATAATAGTTTTAATAAGTCATTTAATAGCTTATTAGCTTTGCAATGATGACAGCACTTAATATTTGACTAGATATTTTTCAAGATACTAGTATGCAGCTTAAAGTGACATTTAAAGGCTTTACTAGGGTAATTAGGATAAGGTTAGGGTAATTCGTCAAGTCTCTGCTATAACAGTGGTTTGTTCTGTAGACAATTGAAATATAAATTGCTTAGGGGGGCTAATGATATTGACCCTAAAATGTGTTTAAAATAACTAAGACTTTCTCTAGAAGAAAAACTATTATAGGAAGTTACTGTGAAAGATTTGTTGCCCTATTAAACATCATTTGGAAATATTGGATAAAGAATTAAACTGTAAATTATTATGCAATTGTATTAAATTATATTATTCATTCATTCATTTTCTTGTCGGCTTAGTCCCTTTATTAATCTGAGGTCGCCACTGCGGAATGAACCGCCAACTTATCCAGCAAGTTTTTACGCAGCGGATGCCCTTTCAGCTGCAACCCATCACTGGGAAACATCCACACACATTCACACACACACTCATACACTACAGACAATTTAGCTTAACCAATTCACCTGTACCGCATGTCTTTGGACTGTGGGGGAAACCGGAGCACCCGGAGGAAACCCACGCGAAGGCAGGGAGAACATGCAAACTCTACACAGAAACGCCAACTGAGCCAAGGTCCTTCTTGCTGTGAGGCGACAGCACTACCTACTGCGCCACTGCCTCGCCTATATTAAATCACATTATATTATATTATATTATATTATATTATATTATATTATATTATATTATATTATATTATATTATATTATATTATATTATATTATGTCATATTATATTATATTATATTATATTATATTATATTATTTTATATTATATTATATTATAATATATTATATTATATTATATTATATTATATTATATTATATTATATTATATTATATTATGTCATATTATATTATATTATATTATATTATATTATATTATATTATATTATATTATATTATGTCATATTATATTATATTATATTATATTATATTATATTATATTATATTATATTATATTATATTATATTATATCATATTATATCATATTATATCATATTATATTATATTATATTATATTATATTATATATTAATTTGTATTTGCTTTCTTCATGTTAATAATCAAATTAAAGTTAAGCATATGGCTTTAAAGCACGACTAAATAATTTTAAATGCACTCTTAAACTATTTAATTTGACATTGTTACATAGGGCACATTTCAAAAGTACACTTTCAAGAATTCACACTTAGATATTACTTGACAGTATCAGCAGGTTTGACATGCTGTCATAGGAGAGAATCCTGCACTCAGAGATAATTGTATAATAATAAAAACTATAATAGATTTTTCAATAGACCAATATAAACCCGGTCTAAAGTCGAGCGCAGAGTTGCGCCTCGCTTACACACTGCACACTGTAGAGCAATACGCAAATATCTTTACATATGAAAAAATGTAAATATTAAGGATATATATAGGATATAAGAATAGATATAGGATATAAATATAAAGGATTAAAATATTACAAAACATATTATTTTCTAGCCTAAATAAATATGAAAAACCACTGCTTTTATGTCTTCTTCATCTCGGGAGGCTTTTTCAGTTCATTCATAACAATTTGCTTTTGTATAATGTTATTATTATTAGCAGTATTATTTATTATATCCATATTTATATTTGTTTTATTAAAAACAAGCTTAGATTTGCCCACCTGTCAGGTTTTAGACCATATAGGGCATGGCAGGTGTATTTGGATATAACAATAATGGTTATTATTGTTCATTTATTCATTTGCTGGAAATTAGAACTGAATTTAGAAATAGTTTAGAAACAAATATTTGCGCTTAACAAACAAAATTAAATATTTTTAGGCTAATTGACGTCTGTGTGTAAAGGTTTCCCTATCCAAGAGCGAAAGTGAAAGTAGATAATTTATCTCTCATTCTCGCGCTGCAGATGCTCTGTTTAACTGTTTGCTTGCTTGTGAAATGATCAGATTTTCCAATTACACGTACTTTACGTCATGTAAATAGCAAGTGCGCTTATGGCGTGACGCAGCTGACTCTTAAAGGGAATGGGAGATGAGACTCTGATTGGTTTATTCTCAAAACACACCTATAACTCATTAGGAAAATAAACTCAACCCTTTTAGACCATGCGCCACAATGTAAAGCGGATTTTCCCGTCCTTAAATGAGCAAAAATGCATTCTGACACGTCCTGAAAGTGTTTGTGCCCTGCGCTTTGTGCTTTGCGCATGGACCGTCAAAATAGAGCCCAAAGCAGTAGGGTGAAATCTGTTTATTTATTGTAGACTTGGATCAGTCTGATTGGATTATTACTGATTACAGTCAATCGTATCACATGCTCCTCTCGAAATTAGTTTATTAAAAAGTGTTTTAATACACAGTCATGTAAATGTGCTCTCTTTAACTATACTGTATTTACGTGCCCTTTAATTTAGGTAGCATTATCAAGCATAGTTCTTTGATTTGAAGTACACTGCAAGTACACATTCAACACTTCATTTCACGGGTGATGTAAATATGTAAAACCTAAATTGAGCCAAGTGCAGTACTTGAGTTGAAAGTTGAGTCAACTCAAATGTCCTAAAGCTGGTTGCCTTAAAGTTTTAAGTTGTCACCTTTTTTTTTTTTTTTTTACAGTGTACTAGTTAAATTAACAATTACAAAGCAATCAAATCTTCTTGTGCGCTCTTAAATAAACACTGCTGAAGTGTGATTTATAATACTTGCTAGGAATATTTATGAATGTCTCCAATAGACCTACAGAGCGGTATTAATGCGTCCTGAAATAAAGTGAAACGGCCATAAACTCCAGCAAGATAAAGTCATTGTATGCAGAACCACAGACTTTAATCTATAAATAAAGTATAATTATAGAAACTGTGTTCATCATAACTGAAAGCTACGTGTGTTTGCTGCCCTCACACATCACGCACCCTTCAGTCAGTCAGCATGTCACCTTAAAGGGTTAAACAAATAACGCACAGCACTACTACAATTACAGAAAAGTTTGCGCTGTTAACATTTACTTAACTTTTAATACGTTTTTGTGCAATTATAACCGGCTATAAAGAACAAAAATGACTTTTGAATGGTGGCGCCCCGCCATGAAAGAATAAATGTAGCGGAAACCATGAAATATCATAATCTTCAAAATAAAAAGATAAAAAATAAAAAGTAAAATAAAGTATTATTTTATAACAGGTGTTTTCTAATATAAATTACACTGTTTTATGTGAAATTTATCACTGTGTTTTATTATGGAAGTTGTAAATTTGCTTATTGATTTAATTGATTATTGGTGTGTGATTTATAACTGTGATTTTATTATGTGGGTTTTTGATATGGAATTTTGTCGGAGACTTATTTGTTTGTATACGTTGTAATGTAGCGAATTTAGGAAAAGTGCATCATTAACAACCAGCAACAGCAACAACAATAATAATAATATATTAATACTAATAATAATAATAACAATAACAATAGCAACAACAACAACAATGGCAATAATAATAATAATAATAATAATAATAATAATAATAATAATAAAAACAACAGCAATAATAATTATAATTAAAACAATAACAACACTAACAACAACAGCAACAGCAACAACAACATCATCAACAACAACAACAACAATAATAATAACAACAACAACAACATAATTAACAACAATAATAATTAAAATTATAACAATAACAACAGCAACAACAACAATATTAATAATAAAAACAATAACAATAATAACTACAATAATAATAATAATAATGATAATAATAATATTTAATAATATTAATAATAATAATAATAAATAAATAATAATATTATATAATATATTTTGATTTATTTATTTCAGATACATTTTATTTATTGTTTTATTTATTTCATTATTAACATAAAATAACATTATATAAAATAATATATATAACATTACATACAATAATTTTAATATCATATAATAATACAAAATATTTATTTATTAATTTTCAGATACATTTATTTTAATTATATTATTATTATTAATATTATTATTAACAACATAATATGTATAAACATTTATAATAATAATAATAATAATAATAATAATAATAATAATAATAATACGTATTATTATTATTATTATTATTATTATTATACTAATACCAACAAAAACATAATAATAATAATAATAATAATAATAATAATAATAATAATAATAATAATAATGCATATTATTATTATTATTATCATTATTATTATTATTACTCTACTGATAATAAAAACAACCGTAATAATAATAATAATAATAATAATAATAATAATAATAGTAATAATAATAATAATAATGATAATAATAATAATTGGGGAGATCTCAAACTCTCCTGTTGCCCTCCAAATGGGAGTGAGCCCTGGGCTCAAGGATATTCTAGGCTCGGGGCTCTCTCCCGGGACAGCAAGCCAAACATGCTTTATCAATCATCAGCTAAGGGTGAACTCCTGAGTGCTCTTTTGTAAATGTGCATTGAAATTGCCTTTGAGTCATAATGTTGTGGTTAATTATGATGAATCATTAAGACTCTCAACAGGTTGTTTGTGATTAAAGTGTTGTATATTAGTAATGCGAGTGTATTTGTGGCTGTGGGTTGAACTGTGTGTCAAACAGCAGGTGAGCATATGGAGCGGTGTTGTGCTGCGCGGCTCCTGCTCCACTCATTAATTAAGATATAAGCAGTTCTGTCACCCCAAGAGTGTGTTTTATGCGGCCGCTGCATTATTTCTGGCGCAGTCACATCATGCTGCTGTTCTGCGGTGGACAGCCTGATAAATCCACTCTGACACGGTGTGTTAATTTTAGCAGCTGTGTTTGTCTAGAGGATCTTCACTGTGGAAAAAGCGTGACATTGATTTGCTCTTTTTGGACTTTGAGTGAAAAACATGCTGCAGTTGCATCAGAAAACAGCAGACGGCTGCCCAAACAACTGATCTGAGATCAGAACACGTAGTGAACAAAAACCCAGCCCTGCACTTTTGATTGTTACGTCAGATTGGGATTAGTTGACGGCATCTTTTCATAGTCGGACTGCACTGGAAAACATATCAGTTTGTCTGTTTGTTTATATAGATCAGGGGTCACCAAACTTGTTCCTGGGGTGCCGGTGTCCTGCAGATTTGAGCTCCAACCCTAATCAAACACACCTGAACTAGCTAATAGGGATGTAACGGTATCAGAATTTCACGGTACGGTAATACCTCGGTATGAATGTCACGGTACGGTATTTATTGAATCATTTACAGGAAAAAACAAAACTTATGAAAATACTCCAAAAAAGTGCCAAAAGTGTCAATGACATACAAATTAGCCATCTATCTGTAAGCTTTGAAACAGGAACTTCAATTTTAATGACAAAAAATTATTAAACCATGTAAAAAAATAAAGTTTCAATTTAGTATTGTTGAAAACTCATCACATTCAACATTTAATCACACTCAGCCCATCTACCCAGATGAGAGCTCTGCTAGTCGGACTTCTCATCAAGCATCTCCCGCTGGATCTAATCTCACTATATTTATTAAACGGGATATTTCATTTATCTTGTTGTCTTTATCTAACGACATATTCCCTGACTTTGGTCATTGGAATCTATTACTTGTTCTCAGGTAACGTGTTTTGGCTGAGCGCAAAGATAAGTTAATGATTAATGTAAGCACGTACATTCTGTATATTGACTGATCGCTTGCCTTTATTTCCTATAATGTATACACTTATTGTATGTTATACTTTTAAAATGGCCATTATCGATTCTTAAAACTGATACTCAGCAAAAGAGAGGCTGTGTTTCGTATTTTCACTGAAATTGAAAGGAGGCAGTTGTTATCGGCTCCGTTTAGTTATAAATATCCACACAGTGAAGATGACGCTCATCTTATGCATCACGACGCCTCAACATGTCTGCTGTCTAAGTTGCTAATATTAAAATGAAAATAGGCAGTTCCTTAAATCATGTTTACATTTTATTGTTGAGAAAGTGAAACAACGAAGCCAGGGTGATGTGAATGAAGTCATAAAGTACACTGTTCCCTTTGAAGATTTACCCGTGTCCTCGGTATAATCTGCTTTTCCATATCAAACTGAGAAGAAGAGACTGCAGCCTTGATCAAACTTGCGAAGTCTGAACTTACACGGAGATAATGCAGGACTGGACTGTGTGTGTTAGGCTACTTAATATTCAGGAAAAGCCCCAATCAGAGAGGCGAACGTCTGCAGCCCCGCCTCCGTTTTCAGATGTCTCCGTTTTCCATCATCCACACTGAGACGGAGCAGCAGCGTTTCAGAATGAAAACGGCCTCTCCAGCGTTTTCGAAACGCTCCGTTTTCGGCGCTCGAGAACTCCGGCGTAGTGTGGACGGTTGGCGTAACCGTAGCAAAACTTATGCGTTTTCAAACTAAAACGCATTAGTGTAAACGGGGCCTTAGAGTTTTCCAGCTCTTTTTCATCCCCGCTTCTAGCAGCACACTCCATTTCCGCATTACTGGATCTGTAGCGACAACAGACCGCAAGGGATGATGGTCAAGCATGGGCTGATGGGAGTTGTAGTTTTCGCTACCTCCCGTTCGCTTCATTCGCCTGAGCAAATTTTCTCAGAAGACCTATAGTTTTACCGAGTCATGCGACTTCGGTAATATCGAAAAAAATTTATATTGCGGTATGACGGTATTTACAATACCGTTACATCCCTACTAGCTAATCAAGGTCTTACTGGGTATACTTGAAACACCCAGGCAGGTCTGTTGAGGCAAGTTGGAGTTAAACCCTGCGGGGACACCGGCCCTTCAGGACCGAGATTGGTGACCCCTAATATAGATTAATTGGACTGATGGGGAATCACACTTAACACATTGGGCTATTTTAATGATCCAGTCTAAAGGCTAAGGTGCAAAATCATTAAGGATAGTGATGTTCCAATCAGTTTTTCTTGCACTCGAGTTTGAGTCATTTGGTTTTGAGTATCTGCCAATACTGAAACCCAATTTGATACTTTAATAATACATAAATGAAGTTTATTTATAACTAATTTCGAGAGTATCATGTGCTTATGATTGCTTGCAGCCGGTTCCGCATTATCCAATTTATGATTCATCAATCATACAATTCTTAAGCCACTAAGTTCCATATCACAGCCATCTTCGTTTTGAAGAATCCCCCCTTCCACCCCTACTCCTCCTCCTTTCCTATTGGTGGCATGGTGGCCCAGTGGTTGGCACTGTTGCATCACAGCAAGAACGCCACTGGTTCTAGTCCTTCCTAAGCCAGCTGACATTTCTGTGCAGAGTTTACACGTTCTCCCCGTGCTCACATGGGTTTCCCACAGGTTCCCTGGTTTCCTCAAACCATCCAAAAACATGCAACTTAAGTTAATTGGCTAATCCAAATCATCGTCATCTCTTAAAACCAATCACTATCTGGTCATTATAGCTTCTAAAGCAGGGGAGTTCTCGAGAGCTATCTGAGCTCAAACTCCCCTCTCGCCTTATAAATGGGAGGGAGCCCCGGGCTCGAGGATTTTATGAGCTGCAGGGCTCTCTCCTGGGACAGCATGCCAAACAAGCTTTATAATCAATCATCAGCTGAGTGTAAACTATTGCAAAGGAGAATAAAGAAGAGCAAAGAAACAGATGCAGCATGTTCCTTATTTTTTGTTTAATTCGCCTCATTTTAACATTCAACAACTCTGTTAACAAGCTGCTTGAACAATCAAGTAATAAATAACATCAATTCTTCACTTTTGCACTTTAGCGCAACAGTAAATATATAAAAAAAATCAAATATAAAAACAAACAGCACCTCTATTTAAAATATCTGGCAGGCAATCCCAAGTTTACATATCTTACAGTTTGCAATACTCTTAATTCACATGGCCGCCATTTTAAAGAACCAAAGAGAGGCTGCGGTGGGAAGAAACCCGGAAGTAAAGGATTAGCACTGTAAACATTGCAGTAACATGCTGTGGACTACAAACCTCCAGCTGTTGTAGAGATTTCCAAATGCGGAAATGGTGTAAACATCACTTTAATATCATTCAGTAAGTTTTATTTAAACAATTAAAAGCAATTTAGCATCAAACAACATCACAATTTCTTTAAAGAGCCCCTATTATGGGTTTTTAAAAATAAGCCTCCAGTGTGTAACACAGCTCTAAGGGAATGAAAACATCCACACTCATCCACATCCATACACACACACACACACACACACACACACACACACATATATATATATATATATATATATATATATATATATATATATATATATATAAATATATATATATATATATATATATATATATATATATATGTATATATGTATATATATGTATATACATATATATGTATATATGTATATATATATGTATATACATATATATGTATGTATATATATATATATATATATATATATATATATATATATATATATATATATGTGTATATATATGTATATACATATATATATATATGTATATACATATATATATGTGTGTGTGTGTGTGTGTGTGTGTGTGTGTGTGTATATGTATATATATATATGCTTGTTTAAACTAATTATTTGAAATAAGCTAAATCAACACAATTCTTGAGATTTCATTGGGACAAATTAATTTTTTTATGTTCAATCCACATTGAATGAATTGTGTGGAACCCTGCATTTTTACAGTGCAGCCTACGTTTAAATCTAAAAGTGCAGCATGTTTAAAACTATTGATTCTTTAGCAAAATATTTGATTCAGAGTCGAATAAACGAATTAAGTTT
>NC_141037.1:4125000-4157500 GCF_052040795.2 Danio rerio
GTTGTATTTTGAAACTACATAACATCACTGCATTACACAATGTGGCTTTTTTTTTACAAGCATATCTAAATGCTCTATTTCTAGGCACAAAATCAGTGTATTGCTCAAGTAAGCTTCTACATTCAGACTCATTCATATGTTATGTTTTAAACTGCTTAACAATTAGGGATGCAACGATTATAGATTTTGGCTGTGCGATTAAAGTCTGAAGAATAATCATGGTTTCACGGTTATCACCATTATTATTCATTTATTAAAGTCAAAACACTGCTAGTTTAGAAAATAACAAGAATACTGGGTAACACTTAAGAATAACTATCCGTTATAACTAGTTCATAGACCATTAATAAACTGTTAGTTAACAAGTTATAAATGACTTGTTAAATAAAAGTTAATAGTTTTATTATTTATAACTGCGCCTTATAGATGGCTAATAGGTATCTTACAAGCTGTTAGTTAACAAGTTGTAAATGACTTCTTAACTGTATTTTAATGATTTATAACTATACCTAATATATTAGTAGTAGATCATGAACAAGCGGTTGGTAAATTACTTAATAAAGACTTGTTAAGTATGAGTTAATGGTGTATATATGTTATTGAGACGTTGTTCTAGTTGCAGCTATTCTTCATTTATTAACTGTTAGTAAATGAGGAATAGTTGCAACTTTAGAGTAACGTCCCAATAACATGCTTAAGCTAATAACTTAAGCTAATAAACACTTAACTATTATATTTACTCACACTTTACAGAGCAGGCAACGTTTCTCCAATCTTCTGTTGTCCAGTTTTGGTGAGTCTGTGTGAATTGTAGCCTCAGTTTCCTGTTCTTAGCTGACAGGAGCGGCACCCGGTGTGCTCTTCTGCTGCTGTAGCCCATCTGCCTCAAGGTTGGACGTGTTGTTTGTTCAGAGATGCTCTTCTGCAGATCTCGGTTGTAACGAGTGCTTATTTGAGTTACTGTTGCCTTTCTATCAGCTGGAACCAGTCTGGCCATTCTCCTCTGACCTCTGGCATCAACAAGGCATTTGCGCCCACAGAACTGCCACTCACTGGAGATTTTGCCTTATTCAGACCATTCTCTGTAAACCCTAGAGATGGTTGTGCGTAAAAATATGATATGTAGACTAGTAACAAGGTATCTGGCATATTTTTCTGCAGTGTCACTTTGCATAAATGTGAATGAAATATTGTCAGATTCAGCTGCAGGTTACCAAGTGAATGGTGTTCATTTTAGTCTTGAAGCTTCTCTTGTTAATTAATCACAGCAGATTTGATGAAGAAAGCGCACACACACAGTCACACACTTGCTTATAAACACACACACACACACACACACACACACACACACACACACACACACACACACACACACACACACACACACACACACACACACACACACACAGTGTTGCAATGCATGTGTTGATCTGCTCTGTCACCGCAGATGCTTCAGTCTCCTTCCTTCACAAACACTCTAATGAGACTCACATCCAATTAAAGGTTCAGGACACCCTGGATAACTTTTTTTTTATATTAACAGATTTGTGTGTTGAGCATCAGTTTAGACAATGTTAGCACCTGTCAGCTTTAATTGTGGGGAAAACTGGATAATTTTGAGCTTTTGTCAGCTAATTTCAGCTTCCGGGTTTAAAATGATTTTTGGGGCGGGATCAAAATCGGCGACGTAGCGCAGAACTGCAAGTGCAATGATGACGCGTCGGTTTCTCATTATTATTCATAGCGGAGTTTTCTTATCCTATAAGAAGAGCCGGCTGCTTAATTATTCATGAGACCTGCCAGAGTCAAGCCCGAGCTGAGAGACACGGACCCACGGGCACACAGTATTTAGCTGTTCATGAAGGCTCGTATGCGTTTGTTTCCATGATCCACGGGGTTTGTTGCATGTTTTCCCCTGCGATCTTGTCAGGGCCGATCATACAGCAAAGCTTTGTGTGTGCTGCTAGCATTTTTGTCGGGAGAGCAGCACGAGAATTAGAGAATGGCGGACGTTGACTTTTATCAGGAGTTCGTTCACATTCAGACACATCACTGTGCTGCTGTGTTTGCCTAAATCCTCCAGATTACCAGCAGGGCTAATGGTTAAAATAGACAGGTCAGGAGACCTGCTGCACTGAGTCTGTTGGATACGGGGATTGAGGGAGAAGTCCTCATTTATAGTGTTTACATAAACACACTTATCTTTATAATGATATAAATTGTGGTTATGTGTATATGAAATTACGAATAACAAATGTAGCAGGGCATTAAATCACTATTTATTTCTTTGCATTTTAGCTTTGTGAACTATAAACTCATGCGTCTCCTCACGGTTTGTCTCATTTTGTGAGCTAGCTTCGTTCGCTCACGTTCTCCCCTGCTGGCCACGCTCACTCCTGCCCCATGCTCGCGGAGCTCCGCCCATTAATCATGCATCTTTTGAAAAAATTCTGAAGTAGACTTTAACCGAAAGTGGGGGGGTGTCATGGCCCTTTAAACCATTAAACAACACTGCAAACTGCAGGTTCAGGCCCAACGCACCAGCGATGCGCGCGCGCGTGTGTGTGTGTGTTCGCGCGCGCGTGTGCGTGCATACGTGCATGTGTGCATGTTTGTGAGTGAGTGAGTGAGTGCATTTGTTACCAGTGGTGTAAAGTAACTAATTAAAAATACTCAAAATACTGTAACTGAGTAGTTTTTCTCAGGAACTGTACTTTACTGAGTAGTTTTAAAATTGTGTACTTTTACTTTCCCTTGAGTATGTTTTAGTGCTG
Source organism: Danio rerio (assembly GCF_052040795.2). Lineage (NCBI taxonomy): Eukaryota > Metazoa > Chordata > Actinopteri > Cypriniformes > Danionidae > Danio > Danio rerio. Next base: position 4,127,775 of record NC_141037.1, read on the forward strand.
TATCTGTACTTTTACTCCACTACTTTCCTTCAGCCTGCAGTCACTACTATATTATAATCTATAGCAGGGGTGGCCAACCCTGTTCCTGGAGAGTCACCTTCATGCAGATTTCAGTTACTATCCATATCAAACACACCTGAACCAATTAATTAGGACCTGAACAGGCAGGTGTGTTTGATATGGGTTGCAACTGAAATCTGCAGGAATGTGGCTCTCCAGGAACAGGGTTGGCCAGGGCCAGAGCAAGCTGAACTGCCGCTCTAGGCAGAGGTAGATCACGCCGCCAAAGGTGAAAACGAAAGTGACCGGTTATTAATATGAAGTGAGGTGTCGCGGACTTCTATTCTGCCGCCCTATGCGTGGATATAACTGAGGACGCACGGGTGCTGAGGGAGGGAGGGAGGTGTCGCAGACGCCGCCCTCTCTATTCTGCTGCCCTATGTGCTGATATTACTGAGGACGCTTGTGTGTTGCAGACCTCTGCCACCCTGTGAGCGGATATAACTGTGGACACGCGGGTGCTGATGGAGGTGTCGCTGATGCCGCCCTCTCTATTCTGTCACCCATGCGCGAATATATCTAAGGCGCTGGTGGTGAGGGAGGTGTCGCGGACATAACTGAGGACGCGGGTGGTGAGGGAGGTGTCGCGGACATAACTAAAGACGCGGGTGGTGAGGGAGGTGTCGCGGACATAACTGAGGATGCGGGTGGTGAGGGAGGTGTCGCGGACATAACTGAGGACGCGGCTGGTGAGGGAGGTGTCGCGGACATAACTGAGGACGCGGCTGGTGAGGGAGGTGTCGCGGACATAACTGAGGACGCTGGTGGTGAGGGAGGTGTCGCGGACATAACTGAGGACGCTGGTGGTGAGGGAGGTGTCGCGGACATAACTGAGGACGCGGGTGGTGAGGGAGGTGTCGCGGACATAACTGAGGACGCGGGTGGTGAGGGAGGTGTCGCGGACATAACTGAGGACGCTGGTGGTGAGGGACATAACTGAGGACGCGGGTGGTGAGGGAGGTGTCGCGGACATAACTGGGACGCGGGTGGTGAGGGAGGTGTCGTGGACATAACTAAAGACTCGGGTGGTGAGGGAGGTGTCGCGGACATAACTGAGGACGCGGGTGGTGAGGGAGGTGTCGCGGACATAACTGGGACGCGGGTGGTGAGGGAGGTGTCGTGGACATAACTAAAGACTCGGGTGGTGAGGGAGGTGTCGCGGACATAACTGAGGACGCGGGTGGTGAGGGAGGTGTCGCGGACATAACTGGGACGCGGGTGGTGAGGGAGGTGTCGTGGACATAACTAAAGACTCGGGTGGTGAGGGAGGTGTCGCGGACATAACTGAGGACGCGGGTGGTGAGGGAGGTGTCGTGGACATAACTGAGGACGCGGGTGGTGAGGGAGGTGTCGTGGACATAACTGAGGACGCGGGTGGTGAGGGAGGCGTCGTGGACATAACTGAGGACGCGGGTGGTGAGGGAGGTGTCGCGGACATAACTGAGGACGCGGGTGGTGAGGGAGGTGTCGCGGACATAACTGAGGACGCGGGTGGTGAGGGAGGTGTCGCGGACATAACTAAAGACGCGGGTGGTGAGGGAGGTGTCGTGGAATTGAACCGAATCGATGGCATGATAATCGTAACCAAACCTAACCGTGAGACTAGTGTAGGTTCACAGCTCAACAGCAAACCTTGTCTAAAATCTTTACACGCACTAACCCTGAGACTGTTTAGATGCATGTCACTGATGAGAAGATGGTGGATGTTTACTGTTTGAAGACCGAAATGGTCATAACACCCAGCAGGCATAAGATGTCAATATGACGTCAGATTGACCTTATACCCCAACATCATGGAGACATTGCAGTTTGTTTGGAAATGAAAATCGAGTTTTATTCATAACCCAACATCAGGCGGACGTCAATGTCCAACATCAAACCTAAAATCAACATCCAATTATGTTACAGCTTGATATTTTATGGATGTTACCCCTATGACGTCATGTTGTATTTTGGTTGCCATACCTGATAAATAAATGTCAGTATTTGTCATCAATAGGATGTTGCTTTAAGATGTTGGCTCGACTTCGGATTTTGGTCACTTTCTAACAACCTAAAATCAACCAAATATCAACGTTGTTATTGGACATCAAAATAACATTGTCCCTAGACGCTGGTTAGACATTGAATTTTGGTCACCTGACGTCACAACCTAAATCTAACCTAATATTACTGGATGAATCACACTGGATGAGAGATCATCATCTTCAGTTGAACCTCGCAAAAACAGAAATGCTTGTAGTTTCTGCCAACTCGACTCTACACCATAACTTTTCAATCCAGATGGATGGGGCAACCATTACTGCATCCAAAATGGTGAAAAGCCTTGGAGTAACGATTGATGACCAACTAAACTTCTCTGACCACATTTCTAGAACTGCTCGATCGTGCAGATTCGCACTCTATAACATCAGAAAGATCCGACCCTTCTTATCTGAACATGCTGCTCAACTCCTTGTTCAAGCTCTTGTTCTCTCCAAACTGGATTACTGCAACTCTCTACTAGCTGGGCTTCCAGCTAACTCTATCAAGCCTCTTCAACTGCTCCAGAATGCAGCAGCACGAGTTGTCTTCAATGAACCTAAACGAGCACATGTCACTCCGCTGCTAGTCCGTTTGCACTGGCTGCCAGTTGCTGCTCGCATCAAATTCAAAACTCTGATGTTTGCCTACAAAGTGACTTCTGGCCTAGCACCTTCTTATCTGCACTCACTTCTGCAGATCTATGTGCCCTCCAGAAACTTGCGTTCTGTGAATGAACGTCGCCTCGTGGTTTCATCCCAAAGAGGGAAGAAATCACTTTCGCTCACGCTCACGCTCAATCTGCCCAGTTGGTGGAATGAACTCCCTAACTGCATCAGAACAGCAGTCACTCGCTATTTTCAAGAAACGACTAAAAACTCAACTATTTAGTCTCCACTTCACTTCCTAATCTGCAATTGCCTCTTTGAATATCACACTAACTGTACAAAAAAAAAAAAAAAACTACTAACAATTCCCTTCTTAGACTTTACAGACCTGAAACTTGCCTTTAGTACTTATTCATTGTTGCTCTTAGTTGTGTAAATTGCTTCCTTGTCCTCATTTGTAAGTCGCTTTGGATAAAAGCGTCTGCTAAATGACTAAATGTAAATGTATTAACGTCTTATAATGTTGTGTGCCTGCTGGGCAATAACTAAATACACTACAGAATGTTACATTTAGGCAGCACAGTGGTGCAGTGGAAAGCACAATCGCCTCACAGCAAGAAGGTCGCTGGTTCGGGCCTCGGCTAAATCAGTTGGCATTTCTGTGTGGAGTTTGCATGTTCTCCCCGTATTGGGTTTTCATCCTCCGGGTGCTCTGGTTTCCCCCACAAGTCCAAAAACATGCCATTTAGGTGTTTTGGGTAAGCTAAAATGTCCATAGTGTATGTGTGTGCATGAGTGTGTATGGATGTTTCCCAGTGATAGGTTGCAGCTGGGAGGGCATCCGCTGCGTAAAACATATGCTGGATAAGTTGGCAGTTCATTCCACTGTGGCGACCCCGGATTAATAAAGGGACTAAGCCAAAAAGAAAATGAATGAATGAATGTTATTCTTACACACATCCACGAATTACATGCATATGCATGAGCTTTTTACAGGGTAATACCAAATTTGCTTTTAGGCCAAGTCTGTCACATCCGTCAGTGACCACCTGAGGGCGCTGTAGTGCACTAGGACTTTGTAGGCACTACAGTGTCCCAGGAAAAGAACTACATTTTCATACACGCCCCACGCACACACCGGAACACCTACACTGACCTGTCATCACATCTGTTTTGTGTTGCCGTTGATTATCTGGACTATTTATACAACCATTTCACCACAGTTTGTCATCGCGTCGTTTGTCTACCTTGTCTGTCTTGTTCCCAGTGCTGCAGTAAGTTTGATATTCTGAGTTGTTGTTCCTGATCGTGTATTTGTATTTTTGCTTAGTCTAGTTTTTCGAGTTTTGTTTCCTGAGCCTTGTCTCAGTTTTAGTTTCTGATTTTGTGGTTTATTTGTACTTTGAACACCTTGTTTTCTGTTTTTGCACTGTAAATAAATCTGCACTTGAATCCGCAATCTTTTGTTCCCGTTTTGATAATGTTTTTATCACGCAAACGTGACAGTCATTTCACTCGGCGGCCATATTTGTAACGGCTCTCGGGCAGTATGCCTGGGCTCTCTGTCTGAATGGGGAAACCTCAAATTCTCCAAAACTGCTTGCCAAGGACTTACATGTGAGGAATCCCTAATAAATTTAACAACAGTCTATTTAGTTTCATTTCTAAATGTTCGTATCACACAAAATCTGCAGAAACCCACGTGTGGTCCAAACCCCTCCCATGGAGCATCAAGCATCATCAGTGTATAACGATTGATGATTGGCTCTTGTACTAGAAGGCAGGCTTTATTCGCCACATAGCGATCGATGATTGGCTCCTGTATTAGTAGGCGGGGCTTTATTCATCATATTGACCGTTACACTTTTATCCATTCAAAAAGATACAAGTAAAACGTCATGTGTATTCTACAGTGTTTGGTAATACTCAATTGACAAGTATAAAGTATGTGTAAATAGCCATCTAGTTTTGTAAAAAGGATTTGTTTAGTAATATATCTTTAGGTTTCCGATTATGCTAAAATACTAAAGTGCAGCTTACCACCCAGGCTCACTTTAGGGCCGTACTCACACTAGGTACAGTTGCCTCGAACCAAGCCAAAGCACGCTTGTCCCCCCTCCCGTCTCCCCCGATGGCCCGCACTTACACTACAATCGGGCATGGGCACGCTGACGTCATTGATGCTGCACTGTTTAGTGAGAAGCGCTCTCTCACTCAGCAGCACAGTAAAGATTTCTCTAGTTATATCGTGTCAGTCGTTTAATATGCAGTGACATGCAGTCAAATATTTCACCAAACAGTCCTTTGGGATGCAGTGACACGCAGTCAGATATTTCGCCGAACAGATCCGCCACTTTTGACGCTCATAAACAATCATAAAGTCCTCGTGTTGCAGGAATGAGGAGGTCTGCTGAAGGCGCGCAGCTGTTGCGCAGTGAGGAGTTTGTGTCTTTAGTGAAGTTTTATAAACTAATTTCGAGAGGAGCACGTGATATGATTGAGCACTGCTGGCCGCTCATCCGTAATCATTAACAATCCAATCAGAGCGATCCTAACTCACTATAAATGGATCATTTTCTCCTTACTGCTCTATCTTCGTTGGAAGAATCCCCCTTCCACCCCATCTCCTCCCCCCCCCCCCTTTTTTTTTTTCTAAAAAGGGAGCTATCGAGACCTACCCCTGATATGCTTATTGACCAGGCGGGAGCCCTGGGCTCAAATATCTCCGAGCTCAGGGTTCTCTCCTGGGACAGCATGCCAAACCTGCTTTAAATGCCAAGCATATCTAAGTATGAACTCTTGAAATAAGCTACGGCAGTTTGCATTCACTGAACAGTAAGAATGATTAATAAATCCATATGAAACAGCCCCTTAAAGTCACGTCTCGCTTCAGAGAAGCCCAAAGTTTTCAAAGCCCAAGTGAACCGCGCTCAGGCCCACCTCTTCCAACCGGGCTAGGGTAGGCCAAGTAAACCGTGCCTGAGCCCGATTCAGTGCACTCACACTTCTCAAACGATCCATGAAACGGGCCTGGGCACGGTTCGGATAGTGGAACGGAAATGCTTGTAGTTTCTGCCAACTCGACTCTACACCATAACTTTTCAATCCAGATGGACGGGGCAACCATTACTGCATCCAAAATGGTGAAAAGCCTTGGAGTAACGATTGATGACCAACTAAACTTCTCTGACCACATTTCTAGAACTGCTCGATCGTGCAGATTCGCACTCTATAACATCAGAAAGATCCGACCCTTCTTATCTGAACATGCAGCTCAACTCCTTGTTCAAGCTCTTGTTCTCTCCAAACTGGATTACTGCAACTCTCTACTAGCTGGCCTTCCAGCTAAATCTATCAAGTCTCTTCAACTGCTCCAGAACGCAGCAGCACGAGTGGTCTTCAATGAACCTAAACGAGCACATGTCACTCTGCTGCTAGTCCGTTTGCACTGGCTGCCAGTTGCTGCTCGCATCAAATTCAAAGCTCTGATGTTTGCTTACAAAGTGACTTCTGGCCTAGCACCTTCTTATCTGCTCTCACTTCTGCAGATCTATGTGCCCTCCAGAAACTTGCGTTCTGTGAATGAACGTCGCCTCGTGGTTCCATCCCAAAGAGGGAAGAAATCACTTTCGCGAACGCTCACGCTCAATCTGCCCAGTTGGTGGAATGAACTCCCTAACTGCATCAGAACGGCAGAGTCACTCGCTACTTTCAAGAAACAACTAAAAACTCAACTATTTAGTCTCCACTTCACTTCATAATCTGCAACTGCCTCTCTGAATATCACACTAACTGTACCCAAAAAATAAATAAATAAATAAATACTAATACTACTAATACTTCCCTTCTTAGACTTTACAGACCTAAAACTTGCCTATAGCACTTATTCATTGTTGCTCTTAGTTGTGTAAATTGCTTCCTTGTCCTCATTTGTAAGTCGCTTTGGATAAAAGCGTCTGCTAAATGACTAAATGTAAATGTAGCATAGTGTGAGTAGGCCCTAGAACTCGGCTGTAGAACTCAGCATACTGTCCAGAACTCAGCTGCTCGTATCATCACCAGAACCCCTTCTTCTCATCACATCACCCCTGTCCTGCAGCAGCTTCATTGGTTACCTGTTTAATTTCGAATTGACTTTAAAATCTTGATGTTAACATTCAAAGTTTTTCTGTATTTGTCTGCCCTCATTTACATTTCTGTTCCTTCTCGCACTCTGGGATCTTCTTCCTCCCTCCACTTGTTTGTTCCCTCTTCTCGTCTTTCGACTATGGGCAACAGAGCATTTAGCCGCTCTGCTCCGCGGCTTTGTAACTCATTACCACCTGCCATCAGAAACATTGACTCCCTCACACTATTCACATCAAGACTCAAAACCCACTTACTTAAGATGGCCTTTAATACTTAATTTTATTTGCTCTATTGTTGTGCATATTTTATTATTTCTCTTGTATTTTTATTGCTTTTGTTGATTGTACGGCGTCCTTAAGTTGCTAGAAAGGCGCCTTTAAATAAAATGCATTATTATTATTATTATTGAGTGAGAACTGTTTCAGTGTAAATCATCAGCAAGTGTAGAGTTAGAATGGAGTTATCAGCTTGACTAATGTTGATCAGTATGTTCTTCTCTAATGTACTGTGAGCTATGATGGCATCGTACAGTCTTTCATATGGAAATGAGCTGCTGTAATGGAGAAGAGCTGTAGAGGAGTATGTGTGTGTGTGTGTGTGTGTGATCTTTGCTTCTCTTCGGGGCTGAAACAAACATCAGAGTGTTTCTGGAGGACAGAGAAGCATCTCGTATAGAAACACACTTTCATTTACATTCTGAAGCATCTCTGGAGAATCAGGCTTTCTTCTGACCCGGCACACTTCACACTCTTTAATACTTTTATAAAGTTCTTACTATAATAATATCATGCGGGATATACAGTACATCCAACTGCAGTTCATACACTGCAAACAAATGCTTTTCTTACTCAGAGTTTTTGGCCAGATCCCAATTCTATTTTTGTACCCCTACCCATTCTGCTTCCCCTTGGCCCTTGAAACAGAGTGTGAAGGGGAAGGGCTTCAAAATTTACCCCTCAGAAATGGGACACCACTACAGCACCTGCACACGTCATCATGTCATCGCAATCTCTTACTTCATATAGGATCGATGATGTCGACTGCTGTAGTTATTCCAGTTGCTTTATGTTTTGGTATTAATCTTCAGGAAATCACTCAAGGCATATGTCATGTTATCTTAATGATATAATGTGGCAATAAGCTCGTATCTGTACTGTGCATTTATTGTGCCCTAGCCATATTCATCAATGTAAACCAATGACTGTAAAAAATATGGACGACGCGACAGCCCTTTTTCCCATTGAACGCCTTGAGGGCAAAACGCCTGCTTGACGGGCACAAACTGTCGCAAAAGACTGCTGAAATTGGAGCCAGACATGCGCAGAAGGATTGTCTGATGGAGCCAGAGGAGGAGCCGCGAAAATGAGCGGAGTCGAGATTCCAATCAAACGCTTTATGTAAAATCAACTACGCCCCCCGAACTTCTCAGCATGCGTTTGCTGTCATATCAACACAAATGGATGTAATAACGTTAACAAATATGAGGGTTTTATATATTCAATCGTGCCAGCTCCAGGCCGCAGCGCATAACTTACTCGCGGCGTCGCGGGCTGATTCCGGCTCGCATGTGGCAGCGCCTGCTCGCTCGGCCGCCGCATCTGGCTCGATTGACTCGGGCTGGAATTGGGTAGTGAGTCCAGGCATCCGGAGTAGGTCCAGCAGAGGTAACATTAGTCAGTCTGAGCTCTTAGAGATAAGTCTCCGGCAGGCGAGAATCTAGCCGGAACTGTGTTTTGCTATCTGGGTGGCTAGGCGTGTATCAGCAAACTAATAAAGCCCGAAAAAAGCCCTGAACTTAGCGAATAAACAGTGTTCCACCAGGATCATGTATGTCAGAAACTATAGTTTACTGCTGAACTCATTTTGTCATGGTAAAATAACACAGAAATCGAATTATAACATTTCAGTCTACTTCAGTCTCCTGCCGAAGCGCAGACGCCGCGTTTTGAGAAACTGTCAATCACAGCTGTCAATCACGATGACACACCCAGCATTAAATTACTGCTAAAAACAAACTGTTTACAAAAATGAAGATCTGCACCTATTTCAGCACAATAACCAGTGCCTTAATCGACCAGAACTATCTTTCGGGACATTTTATTGCAAGTGTAATATTTTTTTTTATTTGGGCTCAAGTCTCCTTCATTAACACGGAGGAGGCGGGCTTTATGACTTGTACTGCAGCCAGCCCCCAGGGGGCGATCTAACGGCCGAAACCTTCACTCAAACGTAGGCTTGCAGCACACTTGATGTAAACACACCAAAATAACATTAAAATTATAGCAGACACTGTGAAAAGCTCATTCCCAGACACTAGACTTATCTGACAGAGTATTAAAGTGTCATCGAGTGTCAGCTAAAGAGTAGTGATGGGTCGTTCATGAACGATTCGTTCATTTTGAACGAATCTTCAATATGACTCAGGAACTACGAGTCCTCTCAGGGAGTGATTCGTTCATCTGCGCGTTCGCACATTTGTTCAGGTATCGTTAATTTCAAGTCTTCATCACATTGGCAGAAGCCAATCATACGCGTTTAGAGCCAGAAAAAGTTTTGATCCGCTCACCTCTCGAGTCCTCTATCGGGTCTGAGTCATTCGTTCCTCACGGGCGAATCATATGTGTTAGAGCCAGAAAAAGAATTGAACCGTTTATCTCTCGAGTCCTCGGGTTTGAGACATTCTCTCACGTGATGAACGAACGGTCATGGCTCCTATCGGCTCAGACTGTGCATTGATTAAGATTATATGTGACTGTCAGTGTAACGTGAACGAACCACTCACATTTGAAGACATGAAGAGGTGAGCTGAGCAAAGAGACAACAATACCTTCATAGAGAAAATAGCAGGTAAACATTGAATTATTATTTTCTCCTTCTTGTATTCTATTTATGACTTATTTGTGGTGCAATCAACCATTTGGACTAGTTGTAAATGTGTTTGGAAGCTATTCGTAACATTTTAATAATATTTTGGCAAATTGAACCAAATGAACGAAATGACTCGAAAAAAGATTCGTTCATCTTGATGAACGAGACTCAAAGATCCGAGTCAGTAAAATCATCCGAACTTCCCATCACTACTAAAGAGAACTGACCCTTCACTAAGCCACGCCCAAAAACCGCCTTACCCACCAATCGTGGCTTAGCAACTGTAGCTACGCGCAGGGCCTCTGTCAAGCTTTCGAGCGAGTGCAAATGGATTGTGCAAATCTGATACCCAGTATCCTTAAACTTTGGATGGGATGGTGGAATTTTTTCCCTTTTCAAAACCTAAAACCCAAAAGGAGTGGATCAAGCTGTGTGAGGGGCGCTAAAATAGCGGAGCTAAGTTGGTTTTGTTTTGAAATTCTGGAAACATTGCAGTGATAGACAGACGGCAATAACTCACACACCTCTTACCCTAAACACATCTAAACTGTGTTTCCTACAAAAACACAAAGCAGGTTATGTTTCACAGCTGTTTTATTACTTTTTTTCGCTCGATATTGTGAGTAAAGCTCCGTTTAAGCTTTCGCCATAACGTGAGTAACTTAGGGCCTACTCACACTATGCCATCCGTACGGTGCCCAGGCCCGTTTTCCGGATCGTTTGAGAAGTGTGAGTGCGCTGAATTCCCGGTTCACTTGGGCTTTGGCGCGGTACGCTTGTGTGTGAGTGCAAAATATGCCAAAGCCCGAAACTGAAAGCGAGACGTGACTTTTAAGGGACTGTTTCATATGGATTTATTAATAATTCTTACTGTTCAGTGATCGCAAACTGCCGTAGTTTATTAAAGACACAAACCCCTCACTGCACGACAGCTGCACGCCTTCAGCAGACCTCCTCATTCCTGCAGCACGAGAGCTTTATGATTGTTTATGAGCGCCAAAAGTGGCGGATCTGTTCGGCAAAATATATGACTGCGTGTCACCGCATCCCTAAGGACTGTTTGGCGAAATATTTGACGGCATATCAAACGACTGAAACGATATAACTGGAGAAATCTCCACTGTGCTGCTGAGTGAGAGAGCACTTCTCACTGAACAGCGCAGCAGCGATGACGTAAGCGTGCCCAGGCCCGATTGTAGTGTGAGTGCGGGCTGTCGGGGGAGACGGGAGGGAAGACAAGCGTGCTTTGGCCCGGTTTGAGGCAACTGTACCTAGTGTGAGTACGGCCTTAGTCATACTAATAGCGAATAGGTCATAATGACATGAGTTATTGATAAGGAAAATACGAATCTGTGAATATGTTGCTAACTTTACTGAACTTCATATTTCCATCTATATCAAGCTATGAATATTTGAACTTACAAATCAACATAACAAAATCGAGATATGATCACAAACTGAGCAGCTGCGATCAATATACTTTACCCCCAGCTGTTCCCTGCTAAAAAATCCAGCTTAAACCAGCCTAGGCTGGTTTTAGCTGGTCGACCAGGCTGGTTTTAGAGGGGTTTTGGCCATTTCCAGGCTGGTTTCCAGCCATTTTCAGCCTGGTCTTAGCTGGTCAGGCTGGAAAATGACCAGCTAAATCCAGCTTCACCTGCCTGGTTCAAGCTGGACATAGCTGGTTTTGGCTGGACTCCTAGCCTGGCTAGGCTGGTCAAGCTGGTTTTAGCTGGATTTGGCTGGTCATTTTCCAGTCTGACCAACTGTTCAGAAGGGCACTTTTTCTGTCAGACAGCTCACTGGTCAGGTATACATTCGTGCAAAAAAATTAAGGTGAAAGTCATCATAGCATTGCATAGAATAGACCCAGCTCCCAACGCAACTTAGAGAATAGAATAACGGCAATATTTTTTTATTGCACGATAAAAGTCTCGCATCAATGCAGCACGTTAAAGCTGATAATGGCCCACCACTACTTTAAACTATTAAAAATATCATGAAAGTCACTTTTTCAATCTTCATTCATTCATTCATTCATTCATTCATTCATTTTCTGCTGCTTTTCCGGGGCCGGGTCACGGGGGCAGAGAGAACCAGACTTCCCTCTCCTCAGACACTTCCTCCTGCTCCTCCGAGGGATCCCGAGGCGTTCCCAGGCCAGCCAAGAGACATAGTCCCTCCAGCCTGTCCTGGTTCTTCCCCAAGGCCTCCTCCAGTTGGGACATGCCTGGTGTTCCTCCCTAAGTAGGCGTCCAGGAGACATCCGAAACAGATGCCCGAGCCACCTCAGCAGACCTCTCTCAATGTGAAGGAGCAGCGGCTCTACTCCAAGTTCCTCCCGGGTGTCAGAGCTCCTCACCCTATCCATAAGAGTGCGCCCTGCCACCCTTCAAAGGAAACTCATTTCAGCCGCTTGTATCCGAGATCTTGTCCTTTCGGTCATGATCCAAAGTTCATGACCAATCTATGAATGTAGATTGACCGGTAAATCGAGAGCTTTGCCTTTCAGCTCAGCTTCTTCTTTACCACAACGGATCAGTACATTGACCGCATTACTGCTGCCGCTGCACCAATCCACCTGTCAATCACGCTCTATTCTTCCCTCACTCGTGAACTAGGGATGGGAAGATTAACCGATATGTATCGATACGCGGTCATGCGCGTGCACGATGCGAGTGCATCGGTAGAGCAGCAGAGGATGAATGAAATTTTGGAAGCAAATCGAGATGCATCGGTTTTTGCGAGATGCATCGGTTTTTCCAAGATACAACTTATATTTTTAATATAGAATGTATTTTTTATTTATTAACAAATGTTGTCAACCTGTTTTTGGCGCATAATTTAATCGACCTACATAAAGTATGCATTAGCAACGGGCTTGCGGATGTGACTCAGTGTATCAGGTGTGCGGATGAAGCTAGTGGAGCGCCCTCAGAAAGCGCGAGAAGCAAAACAAACATTTTATTCCTCACTGAGTTTTAAATCTAAAGTATGGCAACATTATGGATTTAAGGATGGACGACATGACAGGACAGATGCAATTTGCAAAATGTGCCGCGCATCTGTAAAATACGCGGGCAGTACGACTAATCTGAAATCTCACTTGAAGCGGCGTCACGGTGTTGTCGTGGAAGCATCTTCCAGTGTTCCTGCATCCCCGCCTTCCTGCACTGCCTTATTTGTAGCTACCAGCTCCACAGCCATGTCACCCTGCAGCCCAAGACCGGTTACTCACTGAAGCTAAGCAGGGCTGAGCCTGGTCAGTACCTGGATGGGAGAACACTAGGGAACACTAGGTTGCTGTTGGAAGTGGTGTTAGTGAGGCCAGCAGGGGGCGCTCAACCTGTGGTCTGTGTGAGTCCTAATGCCCCAGTGAAAGTGAAGGGGACACTACACTGTCAGTGGGCGCCGTCTTTCGGATGAGACGTTAAACCGAGGTCCTGACTCTCTGTGGTCATTAAAAATCCCATGGCACTTCTCGTGAAAGAGCAGGGGTGTAACCCCGGTGTCCTGGCTAAGTTCCCTCTATCGGCCCTTACGATCATGGCCTCCCAATCATCCCCTTCCACCGAATTGGCTCGATCACTGTATGTATGTATTTTTTATTTATTAACAAGTGTTGTCAACCTGTTTTTGGCGCATAATTTAATCGACCTACTTAAAGTAAGCCTTAGCAACGGATTTGCGGATGTGTACACTTACACTACAACTGTATCAGGTGTGCGGATGAAGCTAGTGGTGCGCCCTCAGAAAGCGCGATCAAGCAAAACAAACATTTTATTCCCCACTGAGTTTTAAATCTAAAGTATGGCAACATTATGGATTTAAGGATGGACGACATGACAGGACAGATGCAATTTGCAAAAGTGTGCCGCGCATCTGTAAAATACACGGGCAGTACGACTAATCTGAAATCTCACTTGAAGCGGCGCCACTGTGTTGTTGTGAAAGCTCCATCTTCCAGTGGACCTCTATTCTGCCGCTCTATGCGCGGATATAACTGAGGACGCGCCGGAGTCGCGGACCTCTGTTCTGCCGCCCTATGCGCGGATATAACTGAGGACGCGCGTGTGTCGCGGACCTCTATTCTTCCGCCCTATGCGCGGATATAACTGAGGACAAGCGGGCGCTGATGGAGGTGTCGCGGACATAACTGAGGATGCGGGTGGTAAGGGGGGGTGTTGCGGACGCCGCCCTCTCTATACTGCCGCCCTAGGCGGCCGCCTAGGTCGCCTCTATGGACGTGCCGGCCCTGTTCATCTGCAAAGATATTCAGCCTAGTGTCACGGAGAACGAAGGTTTTGAACACCTCCTTCTGTTAATTTTTATTTAATTATAATAATAATAATAATATTAATAATAATAATGATAAAAATAATGGGCGTCACGGTGGCACAGTGGGTAGTTTGACCACCTCACAGCAAAAAGATTACTGGTTTGTTATATTTTTATTAGCCTGTTATTTACAGTGACAGTGATGTTTCAAAGCAGCATAACACTGCTAGTTCAAGACCTTAAGTTTTGAATATTCAGTGGCAAAATATATCTTTGTAAAACTTGTTTTCATAGTTGAAAAGTTAAATCACAATTCTTGTTGTGCAATGCTCAACCTTTATGTTGAAAGAGTGCAAATATATATATTTTAATATATATTGCACTTATACATTCTGTTTATCTTGAAAATACTTAAATAATATGTGCTATATGTTCTAAAATGGCCCTCTACTGTAAACTGACACTCTGGCTCTGAGAGAAAAGCCAGTTTGTAAAAAAAGTCTTGGTTTTGCTTGGTTAATAAATAATCAAACTCATTCAATGGCACAGCATCCTCTTTCACATCATCTCATAAACTTGATCTAATTAGTTAGTGCTGAATTATCGCATTGTATCGTGATATGGGTGTGAATCGTATCGTGTTGCATCGCAATATGTCACAAATGTATCGCTAATATATCGGATCGTAGTCTTTGTATCGAGATGCGTATCGGATCGGCATTATAGCTTAGATGCCCAACCCTATCGTGAACACAACCCGAGATACTTGAACTCCTCCACCCGGTGTAAGGATTTTCCTCCAACTTTTCAAGGTTAAACGTTGTTTGAAGAAAGAACAATATCCCATAATGCAATTTAAATTAAAAAAAAAATTAAATATAAATCACAAATGACAGAAAACTAATAATTCAGGGATATGTTTTACAGTGAACTCCAGGGAAAAAGTCAGGGAATGATCTTTGGCAACCCTGGTAATACCTTACTTTACTTTCTTCAGTGTATAAGTGCCTAAATTACAGTAACAATCTACTGTAAATCCTCAATGCAGCATAAGCGGGTTTAAACAGAAGCGTCTGCCGAATGCAGAAATGTAAGTTTTGACCTGATTCTGTGTGTGTAAATGAGCAGTACTGTGGTGAATGTGTTAACGTGCTGCGCTGGTCAGATGATGGTCAGCGAAACTGCAGCCCGCCGGCTTTCTGACATGATTAATGAACATTGATTTCTAACTAAAAGCACAAAAACAGCACCTACTGCTCATCATGTCGCCTTTTTCACAGGAACCTGGTCAGCAAACACAGCTTTTCTACATGTGGTCAATTACACTGAAGCGCTGATGGAAGAGAAGCGCGCTGAAAGAGTTAAACTTCTGCATTCACAGACATTCTGATTGCGTGCCATAAGTAAAACGGTATTTTACTGTTTAAATTTAGCTATGTATTTTCTTATTATTCTATTTATTTTTTTATTATTATTATTTATTTATTTTTTTTAGGGCAAGCCTGATTTCAGCATAAATATACTTAAAACAGTAGCACTTACTGCAAGGGCAAATCTACATCTTTCTTTCTTTCTTTATGTTTATTTAAATTCTTATTTTTTTCGTTTAATAAATGTATTTATTCGCTTAGACCCTTTATTAATCAAGGGTCACCACAGCGGAATGAACTGCCAACTTATCCAGCATATGTTTTACACAGTGGTTGCCCCTCCAGCTGCAACCATTCACTGGAAAACACCCATACACTATGGTATTAACACAAATACGCTACGCCTATTTCGTTTATTCAAAATACAAACTCCACACAGAAATGCAAACTAGCCCAGCCAAGACTCGAACCAGTGACCTTCTTGCTGTGAGGTGAGATTGCAACCCGTTGTGCCACTGTGTAACCCTAATTTTTTTTTATTTATCTAAACTAATAATTTAATTATTAATAATATTTTTTATTTAATCATTTGGTTATTTATTTATTTAATTCACGCATTTAATGCACCTAAAACCTAGCATAAACTACACATAATTTTAAAAATGTTAAAGAGTTACACCAGCCTGCATATGAACTTAGGACAACATTTTGTAATGTTTTATTATTGCTTTTTTTTATTTATTTTTTTAGTTATTTAAATTGTGTGTCTTTTATTTATTTATTTATTTATTTATTTATTTATTTATTTATTTATTTATGCTTTTATGCTTTTATCTATTTATTTAATGCACTTAAAACCTAGCATAAATGACACATTCTGTTTTAAGATTAAAAAAAAACATGCATATGAATTTGAATTTCATATGACTTTAGGAAAAAACTTAGGAGCATTTTAATTTTGCTTAATTTCTTGAGTTATTCGCTACATTTTATTTATAATTCGTTTCTCAGAATGGTGTGTATTTTATTGATTTATTAAATTATTTGGTTATTTATTTATTTATGCATTAATTCATGCATTCATTGCACTTAAAACCTGAATTTGTATAAATTACACATTCTGTTTTGAAAACTTTAAAGCCTATAGGATTTTAGGAGTATCCAAGACTCGAACCAGTGACCTTCTTGATGTGAGGCGAGTTTGCTACCCATTGTGCCACTGTGTCACCCTAATTATTTTTTTATTTATCTAAACTAATAATTTAATTATTAATAATATTTTTTATTTAATCATTTGGTTATTTATTTATTTATTTATTTAATTAATTTATGCATTTTATGCACCTAAAACCTAGCATAAATAACACATCATTTTAAAAATGTTAAAGAGTTACACCAGCCTGCATATGAACTTAGGACAACATTTTGGAATGTTTTTATTATTGCTTTTTTTTTTGAGTTATTTAAATTGTGTGTCTTTTATTTATTTATTTATTTATTTATTTATTTATGTATTTATTTATTCATTCATTCATTCATTCATTCATTCATTTATTTATTTATTTATGCTTTTATGCTTTTATGCTTTTATCTATTTATTTAATGCACTTAAAACCTAGCATAAATGACACATTCTGTTTTAAGATAAAAAAAAACATGCATATTAATTCATGCATTCATTGCACTTAAAACCTGAATTTGTATAAATTACACATTCTGTTTTGAAAACTTTAAAGCCTATAGGATTTTAGGAGTATAAATTTAGCAGCATTTTATTTATTTTTATTATGTTCTCTCTAAATTTTACTTTTTTTTTTCAAAACAACTCTTTCTTAATTTATTGGATTACTTTCCTGAAACTGTTTTTTCTTGAGTTTATTCTCAACATTTTATTTAGAATAAATCTTAAAGTTGTCTTTTTGTGCAACAACAACAACATTGCACTTGAAATCCAATGACTTTATTCACAACATTTTTATTTAAAACTTTGAAATACTTTGATTTTTTATTTTTTATTATAACAATGTTTTTTTTTCTCTCTCTCTCTAAATATAATGGATTTATTATCAGCATGTTATGTAGTTATTTATCTTGACAAATCATAATCTTAACATTATGGTGACTTGGTTTTAATTTTCAATTTTTTTTTTTTTTTATAGAAAAAAGTGTTACAGAGTAAATAAATACATTAAAATGTAAATTTAATTCCACATATTTTTGTATATGCATTTTTCAAGCATTTATTAAACGTGAAAAATAATTCAGTAATTTTCCAGCAGCATAGCACCTACAGTTTAAAATCAGCTTTTCTCTTTTCTTGTTAAAAAACAGCCCATTTAGTGTTGACACTGTTGTAACCAGTATTAAAGCTAAAACTATAAATAACATTTTAATAATGTACATTTTATTAGAAAAAACACTTAAATTTTACTTACATTTTAATTTATCTGCTGATTGGCTGAAAAGACCTGATATTATCCACTTTCTATCACATGCAAGTTTTTTTTTCATGCAGCTTTTTCACAACATAGCAGTGAATGTGACAGTTTGTGGGGAAAAAAGTAATGCTTTTTATTTATCCAGCAGCCCAAAAAAACAAACACAGAAAAAAAACCTACATCGTATCTTATTCTGCTAATAAAACAGACCATAAATCTAATTGTTTCAGTGCACTGGGGTATGATTTATAATATTTGTTTACACCAGAATAACTTTAAATGTATTTATATGATGATTTAAAGTGATTCAATTAAGTCATTATTTAAGTTAAATATGTTCACTCAGAGTTTGTTTTTTATAAGTTACAACTTTTGCACTGGAAGTAGCGTACACACATTTCTGCCCATGTTTTATGCATAGGACACATTTATAAATCACAGCCCTGATCTTTCATATTGATTTATGTCACAGCGCATTAAAGAGAAGCTAGTTGTGTTGAATCAAAGGTCACATGATCTACAACACTTTAAAAGAAAAGGTCATTTATTTAATTCTGTTAGATGAGCATTAGCAGCTTCAGCTCTGCTTGACTGAAGAATCCACAGCGTTTAACAGCGTAATGCTAATTGAGGCTGGCGTGACGCTGTAAAACACAGAAATGTGCTAACCCGAGTCACAGCGGAGGGCAAAGTCATAACAGCTCACCTTTACACTGAAAACACTGTGTTTAAAGGGATACAGCTCTGGTTTGAAAACTTTCAGCTTCCTTTAGTACGGTTTGAGTATGAAAATGCATAATGTAAATGTAAATGTAAAGACTCTTCAGTGTGCTAAAGGGATAGTTCACACAGAAATTAAAAAAATCTGGTTAATTTGCTCATCTACAGGTCATCCTAAGTGACTTTTGTTCTTGATCATTAATCCATCACTAATCATTAGTGATGGCTCCTGATGACACACTGAGGTCTTTTGAAGTGAAATGACCACTCCGTGTAAGAAATGGAACATTGTTTACAATATTATTAGTGAATGTAGTCCGGTCAATTTTGATGACAAAAGTGCCAGAGTTAATGAAGCAATCATCAGTAGGTGCGTTCGACATGAAGCACAGCTGCAGTCGGTGATCAACGAGCTTAGCCGAGGGCAGGTAAGGGCGGAGATGAAAACGGAGCCGTCAAGCCGGACACTTCGGGGACTCGAAGTTGCTGCAGTCATGATGACCGATCACATGGCGTCATTATACTTTTTAAATGTATTTTTATTTATAACAACAAAACATTTACAGATAAAACAGAATACAGTCTCTACAAACTATAGTTCATTTTTAAACAATAAGGGAGAATTATAAATAAATTATATAACAAATGCATGAGAGAAATAAGAGGTTAATATAAACATAAAAACGAACAGGTCTATTAAATACAAAGCAATAAGCACAATTTTTGCAGTTTAAACATCACTCTTTAGGCTAATACTTTGGGCTCTATTTTGAGGGTCCATGCGCAGAGCGCAAAACGCAGGGCGCAAACGCTTTCAGGGCGTGTCAGAACGCATTTTTGCTAATTTACGGACGGGAAAATGCGCTTTGCGCCTTGGCGCATGGGCTAAAAGGGTTGAGTTTATTTTCTTAATGAGTTATAGGTGTGTTTTGAGAATAAACCAATTAGAGTCTCATCTCCCATTCCCTTCAAGAGCCAGCTGCGTCACGCCAAGAGCGCATTCACTATTTACAGGACGCAAAGTAAGTCTAATTGGAAAAAATGAGCATTTCACAAGCAAACAGTTAACAGTTGACAGTGTTTTAACAGAAAACTGTTAAACAGAGCATCTACTGCGTGAGAATGAGAGATTATGGATCTACTTTCACTTTCGCTCTTGGATAGGGAAACCTTTACGCACAGACGTCAATTAGCCTATAAATAATTAATTGCGTTTGTTAAGCGCAAATATTCGTTTCAAAACTATTTCTAAATTCAGTTCTAATTTCCAGCAAATGAATAAATGAACAATAATAACCAAGTGTGTTCAAAAACCTGAGTTATATCCTAAAACACATGCTGTGCCCCATATGGTCTAAAACCTGACAGGTGGGCAAATCTAAGCTTGTTTTTAATAAAACAAATATAAATATGGATATAATAAATAATACTGCTAATAATAATAACATTATACAAAAGCAAATTGTTATGAATGAACTGAAAAAGCCTCCCGAGATGAAGAAGACATAAAAGCAGTGATTTTTCATATTTATGTAGGCTAGAAAATAATATGTTTTGTAATATTTTAATTCTTTATATTTATATTCTATATCTATTCTTATTATATCCTATATATATCCTTAATATTTACATTTTTTATATGTAAAGATATTTGCCTATTGCTCTCTTGTGAGTATTAAGCAGTGTGTAAGCGAGGTGCAACTCTGCGCCGGAGTTAAGACCGGGTTAGTTTTGGTCTAATGAAAAATCTATTATAGTTTCTCAAAATAGCAGCGCGCCAGCGGTCCGCCTCAGAACGCCTTCCTTTTAAGACCAGATCGCCTATGAGCGCACATATGAGCGCTAATACATTTGCTATTTAAACAGCGTAGCGCAACGCCTCAAAACCACTCTTGCGCCAAGCTGAAACTACCAAAAGACTATTGCGCTGCGTCTTGCGCCACACTGCGCCGGGTGTATGATAGGCATTTTGTTTGAATATGCTAAAAAGGGTTTACATTTATGTACATTTATATATATTAAACTTTCCAATGTAAAACGTAAATTAAATGTGTTTTAATTAAGTCTTAATAAATAATATTATTTTGGATAATGAAAGCATTTTCAAAAAAGCACTTTAATCCAAAAAGATTGAACAAAAGGTAAAATAAGTGAGCTACACTTTAAGCCAGCCTGATCTCACGAGAAAACGTAAGTATTTTACGTTTTGCCAGTTTAGTGGCTAATTCGTACGAATTCGTACGATTTCAGTTGTACGAAATGATACGATTTTAAAAAGGAGGCGTGGCACCTGACCCCACCCCTAAACGCAACCGTCATTGGGGGAAAAGCAAATCGTACTAAATTGTACGAATTAGATCGTACGAATTCATACGAATTAGCCACTAAATGAAAAAGTTACGAATTGCCGTGAGATTGTGTTGCTTTAAGCAGATGTTTCCCAGAAAGACCAGGTATAAACTGCTAGACGGGAAATAAAAAATATATTTATATTATAATCATAAAATCATTTTATAATTATTTAATAAACTAGTTATTTAACTTAATTTGTTAAGAATTTATTAAATATTTGTTAAGATATTTCAAGTCTGTAAGCCTTATTTGAGTTCATATATAGGTTATTCACTAAAATCTATCATTTAAATCGTTCGAGGAGCCGGATGCAGTAAATATTCTGTACAAAAAAGTTGAACATAAACCTACGCAAACAAGCCAGCCTCTATAACCAGATTATTTAACAAAAGATGGTACTGCAGTAAAATATTTGAACTACGGATTAGCCACTAAACTGAGATTACGTAAAATACTTACGTTTTCTCGTGAGATCAGGCTGAATTTACCGGTATTTTGAAATGGATGTGTGAATATTCTTTCCCGGAAAAATACCGTAACGTCCTCATCTGTGTGAACAGCGATTTTATTTATTTATTTATTTTTACCGGTAAAGTCGTTCCGGAAATTTTCTGAATATTTACTGGTATCACTGTGTGAAAGGGGCTATTGGCAGTGACCAGGGGCCTCATGTATCAACGCTGCGTACGCACAAAAACTTTGCGTACGCCAGGTTTCACGCTCAGAATCGCTCACGTTTGGATTTACTAACGATGAACTGAACGTGGGAATGTGCGCAGCTCCACGGCAGCTTTATGGCTGGCGTACCCACATTTTTTGTGCGTGTCTGTTTTATTTCCATTGGCGACTCCTAGAGGCAGTTGTGTTAAATTCTGTCTGAGCCTTGCAATGGCAGCTGTATGAGACGGGTTCAGCAGGTATGTAAGGTTTCCATACCATACAGTTGACCAGCTAAACATTAAAGCACAATTTGCAGCAGTCGCCTGTTTACCCAATGTAATCTGAGCGATCTACTGCACGCACATTGCTATAAAGACACTATCTGAAGATGAATTTGCATGCGTGAATCAGAAACATTTCCATTCAATAAATGTGCAAATTAAATTTGATGCACAAACTTATTAATGATTCCTACTTGTCTTTCTCGTGATAAATAGTTGGCAAAATCTGATATGTAGCGGGGAAAAAAAAGAAGAAAGAGTTCATCAGACGCTGGATTCGAGCCGATTTTATGCTCTAACGTATCACATGCATCTAACGAGGTGCGCCACAGAGACTGCTAAGGGTACTGCAACATTTTACAGATATAAACCACATTATTTCTTTTTTTAATGCACTCAGTGCGATGTTCAGACCCAACTGTGTTAACCGCATCAGCTAAACTCTCCCACTCTATTTTTTTCTTTTGTTGTTAATTCCGGAGAACAAACTTGCAAATAACACCGCTTTTCTCCGGTCTACCTCCGAAAGCAGCACATCCAATTCACATTCTGTTCAAAGTTTCTCTTTTTGCTTGATTTTGCCATTGCTTTTTCGTTGGGTTTTTCCATTAGCATAGTCATTAGCATATTCATACGGGGGAGGAGGCAGGGAGGGGTTTTGTGCTCGTGCATGTCGCGCTCAGTTTCACGTTCATTCGGATGTACAAAAGAATATGCGTGAGATTCGGCGTACGCAGTGTTTCATACATCTGAATTTTTTTCTGCGTACGCACATTTACAGCTTTGTGCGCACGCAATGTTTTAATAAGACTTCCACACAAGTCTTCGTACGTGAGGCCCCAGGACTCATCTAGCACAAGTATTGGGCCTGTGAAATGCCTTGATATTGCAGTCCAAACCATCACTGATCCAACCCGATGCTTCAGCAATCTATTCATTACTAAAACAGAACGAATAGCTGAATGATTAAAAGGACTAAAACTTTCAAATTAAACAATGTTTAGTGTATATCATTTAAGTGTGTGTGTGTGTATATATATATATATATATATATATATATATATATATATATATATATATATATATATATATATATATATATATATATATATACATATATATATATATAGGTATTGGCTGATTTATGCTAGTCTGGATGGCAGTATTGTGCAGAAAATACATTTCTGGTGTATTCTTTGTGTGTATGTCTTTTCAAAATCAATGTAATTTTCTGTATCTCAAAGAGCAGCATGTGTTTTAGTGAATAGCGGGCTCATTGATGAATAGTTTTACAAAGACAGTATTCACTATTCATCGATGGCCACATTGAAAAACAGAGATTCAGAGCTATTGTAATGTGCTGACAGATGAAAACACAGGCGAGAAACACTGCATTATATCTAATAACGTCAATATCACGCGTCAGGCTTAGGAGGGAAAGGCTTTGTAATAAATCAGCGGGGATAAAATAATAAGTGTGCTGTTCTCCTCAAATGAGCGCTGGCTGGATTTTTGTGCCGTTCGCTGTTTTTTGCGGTGTCATTAAAGCCGGAGAGGAGCGCAGTTTAAAAAGCTCTCTGCATTTATTTTGACACAAAGGCAGATGGTGTTGCCGTTTCTGAACAAAGCTGACTTTATTGGAAATTGCTTTATAAAAAGGAGACGCGTATTGCAGAAACCAGAGCAAAAATGCAAAGAGGAAAGCAAACTTGACGTGATGAAACAGATAAAGTTGCTGAAAGCTAATATGAGGCATGAGAAAACATCATAATGTTAAATATCACATCAGCTCACTTACATAAACAGGTTCAACCCGAATCAGAAATTGATCACACATACATAACAAAAAATGTAAATTAATGATATTAAAAAAATGTTTAGTTTAGTTACATCCTATGCACTAAGGGTGCTTTCACACCTGTGAATCGATTCATTTGTTCTGAAACAGGGATTTAAATTGTGACATTGTTACTCTTTGTTTTTGGTGCGGTTCGCTTTCACATGGCAAAGTTTCTAAACGGACCGAAACAATGCATGTGGGATTAAACTCTACTCACACTGGTCAGAGTTTCAGGGTTTATTTTGCAGAGTCCCGCTCAGAAAAATAAAGGGAAGGGGGGTGTTGGTGGTGTTTGACAGTGTTTGCGCGACAAGAATGGATGCAGTGGGGAGGGGTAAGAAAGGGTGCGCGACGTACTTAAAGACCGGGAGATTATCACTTTTTTTTATTTTTATTTTTTTATTATTATCACTCGTTTGCTGGCAACTTCCAGGAGACTGTCTGGAATGGCCTTCTTCTCTACTCATAATTCTCTATTCATATACCCGTATGCCAACACAATCTCACGGCAATTCGTAACTTTTTGATTTAGTGGCTAATTCGTATGAATCTAATTCGCACAATTTAGTACGGTTTGCTCATCACCCAATGACGGTTGGGGTTAGAGGTGGGGTTGGGTGCCACGCCTCCTTTTTAAAATCGTACGATTTTCGTACGACTGAACTCAAATGAATTCATACGAATTAGCCACTAAACTGTCAAATTGTAAAATACTTACGTTTCCTCGTTAGATCAGGCTGTGTATGCCAATTACATATCCATAAAACACTGTGATATAGCCGGGCTCGGATTGTATCGCTTTCTCACTACAATTAATCTTCAGTTCGTTTCAATCAAGCCGAGACCACCTCATTCAGACAATCTCAGACCTGTTGTTTTGGCGCGGATCTGAGGCGATTGCTGGATTCACAAATGCCAAACGAACCGCTTTAACTGGGCAAACAAGACAGATTCGGAAACAAAAGTTTAGGTGTGAAAGCACCCTAAAATAACTTAATTTTTATTTAAAATTAAAGTTAAATACAAAAAAAATAAAAATTTTACCTAAATGACATAAAATAAAAAAAATCTTTGTAAAAAACCTATTTGTTAATTTGCATTAAAAGTATAAATTTTGACAGGATTGATGCAGTTAAAAAAATAATAATGATCTTTACTTGATATATTTTCCTAAAATACGTTGTACAAAACAAACCATGAATCATTTTTCCTTTAACTTGAAATTACAAAGAAAGAGAGAGCATTTTTCATTCAGATTACCTTGATTGACCAATAATGTTCAAATTAAAAATTAACTGCTATCCCAGTTTCTGTGCCTGATGATCGGTTGTCGTGATCCTGACCTTTGACCACCACCCGTTCCACAAGGCACCGGCCCCTTATGACTACCCCTGTAGGTGGTGAACCATCAGGAGGATGGTCATACGTCACTTCTTTTTGGCTAAGCTCCGCTGGGTTCCGAGGGAAAAAAACCCAGCCACAAGGCGCTTGCATACGAGGCCCAACCCCAGGCCTGGCTCCAGGGTAGGGCCCCGGCTGCCCTACCCTGGCAGATCATCAAGATCCTTGATGTAATTAACTTGATGTTCATACGGGGGCTTTTGAGGTAACACAAAATTATTTTCACCAGAAAAACATTTGAATACACCAATATGAAAGCTCAAAGCTAAGTTTAAGAGAGAACGAGCATCTGCAACTACTTTAAAGTAAATATTGAATGTATTTAGCTGCCAGAGCCAGTGCGATTGGTTAAAAGTGGTACCTGACCTTTCTATATTAAATGATTCAAGAGTGTAGTTGTAATCAACCATTTTTTTTAAAGGCACAACACAATTAATTTCATCAGGAAAACATTTGAATATGCCATTATTATTTTAAAAGCTGAGTTTCAAGTGAAAAGGAGTGACTGGGGGCCTTAATGCTGTAATGTTGTGTTTTGCCCTGTAGTGGAGACCTGCAATTGTGGCCTTCAGCAGATGAAAACTTATGAGACTTCTAAACACCACAGGCAATTACTGAGTCTCAAACGCAAACATCCGAATAGTCTGTGTGGTGAGCGGCGCTGGGAAATAAGAGAAATGTGAAGAAAACGCTCCACGGGACGCATTATTACAGAGTTTCAATTAAAGAGCGAGTCCTGACCCGGCCATTAATCCAGAGCTCCAGGAGCAGAGCAATGATGGAGAAATTAAAGTATTAATGACTGCAGAATAACCATATGCAAAGCAGATCTCGTTATTGCTCAAGTGACATCGATATATATACTCATATCAGCTTATGCTCCACGGGCAACAACATCTCTGGGAATATCTCATCTTTTGGAGATTATTATTGTTCTGGGAGATATGAATAATTGAAGATTAAGTTCGCATTTGCAGTTTAGCAAAAGCTGCAATTGACTTGCATGAAATGTGTGGAAAGTACGGTCATACACGGTAAACATACTCCAAAGTACACTGTTAACTTTTCTGCAGAATCTACAGTAACATACTGGCAGCAGTTCACTAGTACATTTACATTTAGTCATTTAGCAGATGCTTTTATCCAAAGCGACTTACAAATGAGGACAAGGAAGCAATTTACACAACTATAAGAGCAACAATGAATAAGTGCTGTAGGCAAGTTTCAGGTCTGTAAAGTCTAAGAAGCAAAGTATTAGTAAATTTTTAGTAATTTAGTAATTTTAATTTTTTTTTTGTAATTTTTTTAGTAAAATTTTAGTAATTTTTTAAATTTTATTTTGAGTACAGTTAGTGGTATATCCAGAGAGGCAATTGCAGATTAGGAAGTGAAGTGGAGACTAAATAGTTGAGTTTTTAGTCGTTTCTTGAAAACAGCGAGTGACTCTGCCGTTCTGATGCAGTTAGGGAGTTCATTCCACCAACTGGGCAGATTGAGCGTGAGAGTTCGGGAAAGTGATTTCTTCCCTCTTTGGGATAGAACCACGAGGCGACGTTCATTCACAGAACGCAAGTTTCTGGAGGGCACATAGATCTGCAGAAGTGAGAGCAGATAAGAAGGAGCAAAGCCAGAAGTCACTTTGTAGGCAAACATCAGAGCTTTGAATTTGATGCGAGCAGCAACTGGCAGTCAGTGCAAACGGATGAGCAGTGGAGTGACATGTGCTCTTTTAGGTTCATTGAAGACCACTTGTGCTGCTGCGTTCTGGAGCAGCTGAAGAGGTTTGATAGAGTTAGCTGGAAGCCCCGCTAGTAGAGAGTTGCAGTAATCCAGTTTGGAGAGAACAAGAGCTTGAACAAGGAGTTGAGCTGCGTGTTCAGATAAGAAGGGTCGGATCTTTCTGATGTTATAGAGTGCGAATCTGCATGGTCGAGCAGTTCTAGAAATGTGGTCAGAGAAGTTTAGTTGGTCATCAATCGTTACTCCAAGGCTTTTCACCATATTGGATGCAGTAATGGTTGCCCCATCCATCTGGATTGAAAAGTTATGGTGTAGAGTCGGGTTGACAGAAACTACAAGCATTTCCGTTTTTGCGATGTTCAGCTGAAGATGATGATCTTTCATCCAGTGTGAAATGTCCAACAGGCAGGCTGAGATGCGAGCTGGAACCGAGGGATCATCAGGATGAAAAGAGAGGTATAACTGGGTATCATCAGCATAGCAGTGGTAGGAAAATCCATGTTTCTGGATGACTGATCCTAGAAATGTCGTGTAGATGGAGAAGAGAAGTGGCCCAAGAACAGAGCCTTGAGGTACCCCAGTGTTTAGATGCTGTAGGTTGGACACCTCTTCCCTCCAAGACACCCTGAATGACCTGTCAGAGAGGTCTGAACCATTGTATAACAGTGCCTGAGTAAATCTAGTAAATCTATTACAGCAAAGTTGGAGAGAGCGGGGACGAAAGTACCCCTTTTTATTAATTATTTTTAAAAGATAATGTTATAGCTAACAGAGGCTCATTCTGAAAACGTAGCCCTGTATACATTTCTGAAGATAGCAAATTATGTAGCCTGAAGTACGTATGGCTGCATTTTGTCTTTAAAATTAAGCGTTTCTTTTCACACTTACCCAACTAACCACTTACCTCCGTGTGAACACCTTTCCCGCCGTTACCAGGTTGCTCAGTGGCTCACCATGTACGCCGGAGGACTTGATCAGGGAGTTTGAGTCTGGTAAAGAACGGTTCCATAAAGCAGGTAAGACAAAAAGCCACAAAATAAAATAAACAAGTAAATAACAGGAGGGTGAGGCAGTGGCGCAATAGGTAGCGCTGTCGCCTCACAGCAAGAAGGTCGCTGGGTCGGTGGTTCAAACCTCGGCTCAGTTGGCATTTCTGTGTGAAGTTTGCATGTTCTCCCTGCCTTCGTGTGGGTTTCCTCCGGGTGCTCCGGTTTCCCCCACAGTCCAAAGACATGCGGTACAGGTGAATTGGGTAGGCTAAATTGTCTGTAGTGTATGAGTGTGTGTGTGGATGTTTCCCAGAGATGGGTTGCGGCTGGAAGGGCATCCGCTGCATAAAAACTTGCCGGAAAAGTTGGCGGTTCATTCCGCTGTGGCGACCCTGGATTAATAAAGGGACTAAGCTGACTGACTGAATGAATGAATGAATGAATGAATGAATAACAGGATGAGAATGGGATAAAATCTGAAAGCTTAGTAAAAATCAGGCTTCTGCGAGGGGCTTTTCTGTTTCTTTCTGGATTGCCTTTAAAAACTGTGGGTTTAGGTTAAGGGAAGTGGGTGGTCACTGGCAAATCTGTGGTTTTGAAAACACTATTGGTTGGGTTTATGAAAGGAGGAGGATGGGTCAGTCAACAGCGGCATCTGGTGGATTTATGTGAGAACAGCAGGGCGAACGGCACTTGCGAGAGAAATTTGAGATCTGAAAAAGGGTAGACCGTCTGTGAATATACAGCTGTATTATTATTATTTTTATTTTTTGTAATTTACTGCTTTCTACATGAAATAAAGAACAGTCTGTGAAAGTAATCATATATGTATTTAATAGACCTTTGTTTGCAGCAGGTCGCTACCCAGTGCAACAGACAACTACGAAGTTGCTGCTAGTGTAAATGAGACATAATAAACACACGTCCGCAACAACTAATGGTGTATCAGAGTTCTTCTTATCATAATTTCCTGGTAATATGTAGTGATACACATCATTTTATTTTATTTTCCACTTCATTTATTTATTGGATTAATATATTTAAACTAGAAAATATAATAAGCAGTGATGCGGTGGCGCAGTAGGTAGTGCTGTCGCCTCACCGCAAGAAGGTCGCTGGTTTGAACCTCTGTTGGGTCAGTTGGTGCTTCTGTGTGGAGTTTGCATGTTCTCTCCGCATTCATGTGGGTTTCACCTACAGTCCAAACACAGGCGGTATTGGTTAATTGGGTAGGCTAAATTGTCCATATTGTGAATGAGTATGTATGGATATTTCCAAGAGATGGGTTGCAGCTGTAGGGGCATCCACTGCGTAAAACATGTGCTGGATAAGTTGGCGGTTCATTCCGCTGTGGCGACCCTGGATTAATAAAGGGACTAAGCCGAAAAGAAAATGAATAAATGAATGAATGAATATTATAAGCATGTGTTTTTTAATTATTAATAAATTCATTTGTATGATATATTTTAAGGTGATTTTTCACTTTAGCGGGTGTGAACTGATAACTGGATTAAGTATAAGAATGCAAACAGTAATGGATCCTTAAATTTGTTCATTCATTCATTCATTCGTTCATTCATTTATTTTCCTCTAATTTTTTGGATTGCCACAGCGTAATGAACCACCAACTATTCCAGCATTTGTTTTACACAGCGGATGCCCTTCCAGCCACAACACAGTACTAGGAAACATTAATACACACTCATTCACATGCACACTCATTCATTACGGCCAATTTAGTTAATCAATTCCCCTAGCCAATGTGTTTAGACTGTGGGGGAAACTGGAGCACCCAGAGGAAACCCACGCCAACACCGGGGGAACATGAAAACTTCACACAAAAATGCCAACTGGCCAATCCGAGACTCGAACCAGCGACTTTCTTGCTGTGAGTCAACAGTGCTAACCACTGAGCCACCGTGCCGCCAGATTCTTAAATATATAAATGAACTGTATTATTCATATAATATA
>NC_141037.1:4322500-4462500 GCF_052040795.2 Danio rerio
GTGTGTCCTATTCTGATTGGTTTGCTCATGTGTCTTGTTCCTCATTGGTTGTCTGGGTCATGTGTCTTTTTTCCCATTGGTTGTGTCTTGTCATGTGATCGCTAATGTTTGATATATATATAGCCCTCATGTTGTCTTTTGTTTTAGTGTAGCTTGGTTCCCTATAACGCTACTGTATTGGTGAGTTTGTCTGGTGTTCATTAATTCTCAAAGTCACATTTCATCAAAAGTTACAAGTTTTGCTAAGTAAAATTGTGTGATTAAAGGAGAAAAAGTGATAGTCTATTTAAGTTAAATGGTTGGTGCAGTGTATTATTAAAGGGCTATGAAACCCCCTCGTTTCAGCAGGGTGTTTTCACACCTCTACTTTGGAAAAAGTCAGAAAAGTGGGAGTGTCCAGCTCTGTTTAGGGGGGAGTGTCGGAGGAAGAAAAGTGGGAGGGTGTGGGAGTGTCTATTTGGGCACGCGCGAGTTTCAGAGTCAAAATACACACACACACAGTAGAAAGTGATGGTGTTAAACCTTCATGGACATCTGTAGTCGAATTATTTGCCAAATTATTAAATGGTGGACTTTAACTGCAGTTTGGCTCTTTCATTCAGGGAATTCATTCATGTCCCTTGCGACAAACGAGATATTTGATTCGAGGAACTGCTGTAAGCGTGTATTTTTCATGCAATATGTTTGATACCGCACGGCGAATGAGAGAAAAAAAAACCCTCAGCATTTCCCGGAAACTTAGATGCACACGGCAGGTAGCGTCAGAAAGCAGCGTGTGTTATTCCGGTCACGAAATGCGGTAAAAACCCTACACGAGGTTAAAGTTTGGTTGTGGTGCTAACATGTTTACACTCGGTGCAATAGTTAACTCAGTTCGATACGAACAAACTGAATAAACAAAGAGCACTGGTCGCTCACTTACCAAATCTGTAGAGACAGGACAATCACCAGCAACTAGAGCCGCGTCTTTATTAAGAGGAGACAACAAGCGAATCCGGATCTCAGCGTTTCAGATGAGAACAGCTCTCAGGTAAACAATAATCCTCCTTAGACACGTAAGTTATTGTTGTCGAGCGTTGCGTACACTGTTAATCCACACGTGAGTCTGAGCTCTCACAGAGAGAAAATGAAAACGAAACTTAACTGCAGCAAACTATAAAAGCAACACTTCACGCTTGTTTTGCCAACACAACGTGGCGTCTCTGTCGTCTAAACACTGTGACAGTAATGAATATTAATGAAGTTGCACAATAGAGCGCGCTGATTGGTTTGAACCAAGCTTTACTCATGCATTAATGCATCACACTGTAAGACATAATAAGACTCACTCTGGCACAGACGTCCAGTCTGCACGCTGGAATACACGCTATTATGTCATGGCCGTGACGCAGATTCAAAAATTCGTTCAAACCGGAAGTATGAATTTGCTTGAAATAACGCAAAAACAACCAATTTACACTTTTTAGTGAAATATAGGTGTCCTAATAGTGTTTTTAGCAGTGTGGGACACATACGACTGTCAACAGCTCAAAAAGTGTTCTGGTGTTTCGTGACCCTTTAAGGCTTGGTTGTGTATATAAGATGCAAAGCAATGATTGCACATACTTGTAGAAAATCAGGTTTAATTTATATATATGTATGTGTATATATGTATGTGTATATATGTATGTGTATATATGTATGTGTATATATATATATGTGTATATATATATATATATATATATATATATATATATATATATATATATATATATATATATATATACACCTTTAATTATATACAGCTACTCTGCCAGCTACTCTGCTAACATGAAAATGACCTTCAAGAGGCTAGGATTGGTTAGCTAACATAATGTGTTGCAATTTTGGGATCATAGAACGCAGGGAAAGCGTTTGCATAGAGAGACACTGCAGCGCTGGTTAAGGTTGTGGGTGTTTACTGCGGTTTTGGTCGGATAATTATAAATTTGTAGCTAAATTGTTAGCAGTGCCAAACAGCATTTCCCACTGTTTACATTGGTTTACAACCTCGCTAAAACATACCGCTAACGCTTGACACTGTGCATGTAATGAATCAAATTTTAACAAATAAAACAGTTGCAGGTTGTGGCTCATAGTCCTATCCGCTTGTTAAGTGGTGACGTGTTTGTGACGTATGTATACTGTTTCCGGGTCCAAGCTGCCATTCATTTGAGTGGAGAAATCATTCGTTTATGATCACGTTTTATTCCTATCACACATTAAAGTTAATTTTATATAAAATCGTAATGTACACAACAATCTCTGCGCTTGCTGCATAACAAATACCAAAAATCTAACAATTAATAAAAAAATGAATCACTTTCTGGCCATCGGATATTAGGCATGGACATATATATATATATACTGCGATCGTGATTTTCGAAAGCATTAAATCGCTTTGTAAACGTTTATTATTACCATTTCATGAGTCTCCCCATTCAGTTGAATAGAGCGCTTGGACCCGGAAGCCGCTTCGCATGACGTCACACTTAACAAGCGGATTATAGTTGGAGCTGCTCCGTCTTTTTTAGCCGAATCAGAACTGAATTGGGAGAGATTCTGGAAGCTGTCCTGTGTCAAATGTTAGAGCTATATCTTTATTATAATTCTCTGTAACATAATTAAAATTAATCTGTAAGCATTTCTCTTTTTGTGTTGTGTCCTGTGGAAGCCCAAATACAGATACAGAAGAAGCTCTGGGGAAAGAGCAACGATTGTACTGCATTTTAGCTTTCTCTGCTGTAACATTACAGTGCCTCTCCCCTTTGCTGAGCTGGGTGTATGCTCATAACCTGAAGGGTTTATGATCTCCGATAGATAGATATGAGCAATTCCCTGCTAATGTCAACCTTGCTGACAAAATAATAATAATAATAAATTCACCAAAACATGGAAAGAGTTTCTGGGTTTTTTTGTGTGAGCAAGTATTTTACAGTACTTTAGAAATACTCAATGTATCTGTCAGTGTTTTCCAACTATTATATTTGATTTGCCAAAGTCACACAAGGGGCAATTTCACATCTGTCACATCCATAACAGAGAGATGTCACATCCATAATGACACTTTTTTCCTCATAAATATTAAAATATTCAATAAAATAAAACCAATCATTTTTGTTTTATAGTGAGCCAACTTGTATCCCCTTGATTATGATTGTTTCTTTCGGTTTGTGCAGTTTCATTTACAGTATTTCTACAAAGTGTGTTGTAGACTGTAAACCTGCAGACTTTTTTGTCACATTCAAAACGCATGTTTGTTTTCCACATTTAAAGTACAAAACATGTTTGTAGATTGATATTTTTCTGATCCCATAAATCTGTGGTCAGTTGTTCTGGAATTTTTTTTTTTTTTGTAGTCCCCAAATGGAGAGATGTTTGTTCACACAGCTACATGCATTACACACATCAACTAAAATTTAAAATATGATATCGCAGTGGACCACCCCTTTAATCTTTTGTTTATTTATTTATTTTCTTTCATAATAATGCTTTTACTTCATTTACACTCACTGGCCACTTTATAAGGTACACCTTACTAGTATCAGATTGGACCTCCTTTTGCTTTAAGAACTACCTTAATCCTTGGTGGCATACATTTGACAAAGCACTGGAAATATTCCTCAGAGATTTTGCTCCATATTGACATGTCAGCATCACGCAGTTGCTGCAGATTTGTTGGCTGCACATCCATGATGCGAATCTCCTGTTCCACCACATACCAAAGGTGCTCTATTGGATTGAGAACTGGTGACTGTGGAGGCCATTTAAGTACTGTGAACTCATTGTCATGTTCAAGAAACCAGTCTGAGATGATTCGTGCCTTATGGCATGGTGTGTTATCCTGCTAGAAGTAGCCATCAGAAGATGGAGACACTGTGGTCATAATCTGACATAGTCAGCAACAATACTCGGGTAGGCTGTGGTATTGACATGATGCTCAATTAGTACGAATGTCTACATGCCTAAATGCATTGAGTTGCTGCCATGCAAGCAGTTGGAGAGGTGTACCTAATAAAGTGGCTGCTGAGTGTATATTTGCGCCATTTGCTCTAATAGGCTACGTGAAGCGGGATGACTCGGTTAAGCTGATTCCACTATATTTATTTACCGGTTATGGTGGGCATAATTTATGTGGGCATAATTTGACGTCTTTACCTAAAACTTTAAACATGCCTGTTATTTGAAATAAAATGGAAATAAATAAGGAGAATAACATGATTTAAAGCACTCGTTTGGCACTAAAGCCATGATCCGTCTGCATTAATAAGCAGTATTGTTGCATTACCGTCATTAATAAAATCATTAATAGTGGAACTGTTATTATTACTATTAAAACGTAGGCCCTATATTACTGCCTTAGGTCAGTAGCAAAGTAAAGTAATAATAAATGTGAATAAATGAAAGGAACACGAGAGACCAAAATCAGCCACCAGGTGTAGTGCCCCACTATGGATTTAAAGTGCCCCCTCAGTTCTGATATCCTGGCACCGGGCCTGGAATGATGCTAACTCAGCACAGAAATGCCAATTGACCCAGCCAGGACTTGGCACTGCACCACCATGATGCCTATATTATATTATATTATATTATATTATATTATATTATATTATATTATATTATATTATATTATATTATATTATATTATATTATAGTATAGTTGCTGCCATGCAAGCAGTTGGAGAGCTGTACCTAATAAAGTGGCCGCTGAGTGTATATTTGTGCCATTTGCTCTGAATATTGTAAAGTGTTGCACAAACCTTCCACTTTTTTCAAATCGTATCCAAATATACTGTGCTGTTCTAACAAAACATACAGTACTTCAACACAAGCTTACTTATTCAGCTTTCAGAAGATGCAAACACCTCAAATTGAGGTCCAGGGTCGCATTTAAATCAAATTTGACCTCCTGATGAGGAAAAAAAAAAAAAACATGTTCTGATGGTTCAGCGTCTCCTTACACCCAAGAAAAAAACTACTACTTTTATTTATTTGATTTATTTTTGTGTATGTGTGATTTTTCCCAGCCCTGCTTTGTACTTGATATGTGTAAAGTGCCAGCTGTCGTCCACAGGATTTGCATTCCTTAAAAAGTGGACTCCTCTGAGTGCTTTTTATTTCTATTTTTTTCCTCTTGTGCTGTTCTTGAGGTGAAATTGCTTTCCTGCCCACCGTCTCCAGCCTCCTACAATAGCTAATGTTTTCCTCCCTGGGCAATTATTGCGCCCACTTTTATTAATATATGCATGCGTTTCTGATCTTTTGAGCCTCGTATCAAAAGTTTGGCCTTGATTTTTAAAGTGCACAAATCAGAATCGCCATCAAAATGTTATTGAACAACACAATGCACACTGCATAAAGAAAACAACATGTTTTCTGGAACAATAACTTGCGGAAGAAGTATTTTTATGACTTAATTTGTCAGTTGTGAGTTATTTTTTAATTCTGACTTTAGTTTCAATTACCAGATATTAACTGATATCAGAGACTGATACTTGCAAATACTTGCCAGATATTAACTGATATTAACTAAAATCACTTTTTTTCTCTCTCTTGCAGTTCATTGTTTCTCAGTTCTGACTTCTGTCGTAGTTCCCGGCATTTCTATTAATTAACCTTGATCAGACTAGAGCTTTTCAATACCAGCAGACTTGATTTTAACATAATAAAGCTGAGAAAGTACAGAGCAAACCCCAGAGCATTATGAAGAGTCTCTTTCTGACAATCTGAAGTGTCTTTTCTGTGTCCTCTTTATACAGATATTCTTCCCCCGCCTTTAGTTGTAACCGTGATCATCTTAGGAAATTTTCACTTTAATCGAAGTGTAGTACTGTATAGGTTCAGGTGTTGTTACACCTCTCATATTGTTCTTGGTCCTGCAGTACTAAAACATGTCCATATACATTTGTGTCCCCATAGTTGTCCATTATGGAAGGTAATTTTCTAATAATTTTAAATAAATGAAATAAACATTGGAAATTAAAATGAAAACCCGATTAACAATTTCGTTGTAAAACGCTGTTCGCAAAATATCTGCCAAAATTGAAAATGAAATTATTTTATTTCCACTGTGACGATTTATTTGAGTCATTGCAGAGATGTATGGATGCAGTGTTCCAAGCTCAGTATTTCTGTTCACCGACAAGAACGGAGAGTCTAAGCAAAGTCAGTTCTTACTGTCCTAATTAAATCATTAATAATCAAGACATGATCATATTTTATTGTGATAAGATAAACGTAATCTACAGGCCTTTGCCTTTCATATAAGCCACTTCTGACACCAAACGATCAACTAAACTCAAGTTATTTGCTTTTCCTAAAACTTGAATAGGCCACAAGACTTTTGTCATGTTGTTTATTTCTTACAAGTCTGAATTTATTTGTCTCATTTAAAGTGTATTTTGCATTATGTTTGTTTATTTTGTATTTATTTTTATATTATTATTTATATTATTTTGTTTGCTTATAGTTTTGTTTATTCATTCATTTTTCTACTGCTTGTCCGGGTTGTGGGGACAGCAGTCTTAGGAGTGAACCCCAGACTTCCCTGTCCCCAGACATTTCCTCCATCTCCTCTGGGGGGATTCCAAAGCCAGCCAAGAGACATTCCTACCCCAGGTAGCAAAGAATTCTGGCCCAGATTTGGCATAAATCTGGCACAGCAGGCATTCATCAGGCACTGGCATACAGCATAGGCCAAACATGATCTGGGTTTGGCAGAGGTGGCACCGTCTTTAAGGTGGCACACATTACTCGGCCAGAAGTGAAATGTATTTAGCCCATATATATATATATATATATATATATATATATATATATATATATATATATATATATATATATATATATATATATATATATATATATATATATATATATATATACATACATACATACATACATACATACATACATACATACATACATACATACATACATACATACATACAATTGAAGTCAGAATTAATAGCCCCCTTTTTGATTTTGATTTTCTTTTTTAAATATTACCCAAAGGATTTTTAACAGAGCAATGACATTTTTACAGTATGTCTAATAATATTTTTTCTTCTGGAGAAAGTCTTATTTGTTTTATTTCGGCTAGAATAAAAGCAGTTATAAATTTTTTAAAAAACATTTTTGGGACAAAATTATTAGCCCCTTTAAGCTATATATTTTTTTCAATCTACAGAACAAACCATCGTTATAGAATAACTTGACTACTTACCCTAACCTACCTAGTCAACCTAGTTAAGCCTTATAATGTCACTTTAAGCTGTAAAAAAGTGTCTTGAAAAATGTCTAGTCAAATCTTATTTACTGTCATCATGATTAAGATAAAATAAATCAGTTATTAGAGATGAGTTTTTAAAACATGCTTAGAAATGTGCTGAAACAATCGTCACAGAACAGAAATTGGGGGGGGGGGGGGTAAACAGGGGCGCTAATAATTCAGGGGGACTAATAATTCTGACTTCAACTGTTTATATATCTCTTAGAACAACATTAGCATATTAAGAAAGCCGTTATACTGGTAAACTAGATAAAAGTACAAAATTTATTGTTTATGCTTGTATACTTTATTCTTTACAGTCATTATTCAGCTTTTTTGGTGTTTGCTGTTTTTTATTATATCTTATTATCAGCTCTAAATGATACCACAATAACATTTTAGATGGACCGTTCCCCTTAAAAAACAAAAAAAAAAAAAAACAAGTTGGCAGCAAACTGATGAAGACACGAGCGCTTGAAACGGTTATTTCATACAGCATGTAGAGATTGCGGTCTAATTAGTGGAGCGCGTTGGGAAATGTGAAGGGAGTAATTAGGCTTTGATGCTAAATTGTTGATGCAGCTTTTCCTGAAAATGTGAAGTTTGTTCTCCAGAGATCAGCTTGAACTGACGCGCGTGGAGGAAAACTGCAGCTCCCTCAACTCCTCAGGTAAAATATTACTTCAGTATAAGTATTGGGTCCTCCTTTTCAATATAACTTGAGTCAAAATGTACTTGATATATTTATTAACTTAAGGTTGAAGCCCTCCTGTGACTTTTTTTTTCATTTATTTTTTATTTATTTTTAAATATTTCCCAGATGATGTTTAACAGAGCAAGGACATTTCACAATATTTCCTATACTATTTTTTTCTTCTGGAGAAAGTCGAATTAGTTTTATTTTGGCTAAAATAAAAGCAGTTTTTAATTGTTTTAAAGCTATTTAAGGTCAATATTATTAGCCCCCTTAAGCAATATTAGTTTTGGATTGTCTCCAGAACAAACCACTGTTATACAATAACTTGCCTAATTTCCATAACTTGCCTAATTAGCCTAGTTAAGCCTTTAAATTTCAATTTAAGCGAATTACTTGCATCTTTAAAACATGTACATTTATGATTGTTAGTTTTGTTAATTATAATAGTCACTCATGGTTAATTCTCGTTAACTGACTGTGCATTAATGTTAACAAGCAACTTTGGATTTTTAATAAAGCTGCGGTCACATTAGAGTTTGAGCATGCGATATTCTGTCGTGGGGCGCTGTGAAAAGGGGCGGGTTTAAACAAGCTTATTGGACATTTTTGAGCAATTGCTCCATGTTTTACGTTTCTGTCCAGAGATGTCATGTTTTGATCCTCGATTGTTCTCACGCAGTCAAGTGATGCGATTTCGTAGGTCAGAGTTCACCAAGCTTGAACTTTGCACCACAGCAACCTGTGAAACTTGACGCATGACCTTGCATTTCCGGTCTGACGACGCATTCGCATGCGCATGAATGGAAGTCTATGGAAGGAAAAGCCCAGTGTGACCGCAGCTTAATGCATTAGAAAATGTTGAACTTTGATTAATAACTGCTGTGTTGTTCATTATTCATTCATGTTAGTAAATGCATCAACTAATAATGAACCTTATTGTAAAGTGTGACCAATGAATTAAGTAATTTTGAAGGAGAAAATTAAATTGTTGTTAACAAAACTTGTCATATACTGTTAAATAATAGTGACGATAACAGTAATTCAAGTATGCACATAAGTGAAAATAACTTTCATTCATTCAATTTCTTGTCGGCTTAGTCCCTTTTTTAATCCGGGGTCGCCACAGCAGAATGAACCGCCAACTTATCCAGCAAGTATTTTTATGCAGCGGATGCCCTTCCAGCTGCAACCCATCTCTGGGAAATGAAAAGAACTTTTCAGAACAAAAATAAATGAAACGTGTGCCGACATTTATAAACATACCATTTAAAGACGTACAGTAACATACTGTAAAAGAATCTCTTCTACTCTGTTTTTTGATTAACATTAACTAAAGCGCCAAGATACTTACAGTGCATCGCAAAGACTCTGGTGTTGAATTTAGTGTTCTGTAATCAAGAGTGGATTGGTGTAGAGATTAAGGGATGTCAAACTCCTCAGGGCGCACTCATACTATGCTATGCGAACAGTGTCCAGGCCCGTTTCCCGGATCGTTTGAGAAGGGTGAGTGCTCTGAATTGGGCTCAGGCACGGTTCAGTTGGCCCGGTTGGAAGAGATGTTCACTTGGGCTCGAAACTGAAGACGAGATTTGACTTTTAAGGGACAGCTTAATCTGGATTTATTAATCATTCTTACTGTTTAATGTACTCTAACTGTCTTAGATTATTAATGATGGAAACCCCTCACTGCACGACAGCTGCGCACCTTCAGCAAACCTCCTAACTCCACAAGAACTTTATTTTTGATTGCTTATGAGTGTCAAAGGTGACTGATCTGTTCAATTAAATATCTGACTGTGTCACTGCATCCCAAACGACTAAAGAGATATAAAGAAATCTTATCATCGATGACGTAAGCTTGCTCAGGCCTGAATGTAATGTGAGTGTGGGCTGTCAGGGGAGACGGGAGGGGGGACAAGCATGCTTTGGCCTGGTTCAAGGCAACTGTACATAGTGTGAGTACGCAACCTTAATTCCTGGAGGGTCGAAGCCCTGCACAGTTAAAGGTGCAGTAGGTGATTGTCTTCAGAAGCATTTTTTGTTGTGCTGGTTGAAAGTCTCTTCACAGTCCAACAGTAATGATTACAGTAAATGATCTAAATGTGTTTAAGTATTTTTATATTCTGGGTAAAGCATAAAACTAAAAAATGTTCATCCAACTAAATAGTCGGACCG
This sequence comes from Danio rerio, assembly GCF_052040795.2. Classification (NCBI taxonomy): domain Eukaryota; kingdom Metazoa; phylum Chordata; class Actinopteri; order Cypriniformes; family Danionidae; genus Danio; species Danio rerio. The sequence goes on from NC_141037.1 coordinate 4,332,661, forward strand.
TCATCTCCCTTAATTCCGATAGGCAGGTCAGACTGTCTGTCAGCAAATGTAGATTCCGACTTCTGCGCATCTGTTCAGGCATATCCGCCATTAGCGCGTGCCAGTCTGCATCACAAACGCATGCGCGCGAGCGAGCTGCGGGCAGCTCGCCGATGCCGAGTCGGAGCCGGAGGCGGCGAAAGACAGCCGAGCTCGGGCTGATTACTGTAAAGCCAGGCGCGGGTATAATTCGCCCTTAAAGCGGCCGCGCGGTCACGAGACGGACCAGGAGAAATCAAATGCTGAAACTTTTAAAAACCTGAATCAATATTGTAGTTACTTTTGCACGCTGGAGGAAGGACGACACCATGGCTGAAGTATTACTGTCAGACAGGTAATGTTCTGTGTTAAAACTGTTTTAGTCAGGCTAAGCTTATGTTAGATTGTGTTCTGTTATGAACAACTCACATGCACAGACGTGTTGTTCAGCCACTGAAATCTCCTGGTGAAAGATTGATGTGATTATTTTCAGTTTCATAAGGTCCTTTTACAGCATCTATAATGTAGATTTATATTCAGTTTAACAACAAAACATCAGTAAATAGCGCTATTCCGCCTAACCTGCTTTATTAAGCTGAAGTTGCTTTTATATTCACAGTGGGTCATTTTTGAACAATGACAGCCCTCCTATACAGTTTACCGCTAACGTTACTCTGAATATTCTCGCTGAAATAGCAAGTAAGTGTGGCAAAGTAATACATGTAATTCCCGCACGGCGCTGGCACTAACAGGCGAATGACATGAATTAGTGGGTTGTCTGTCGGCTATTGTGACGCGGTCCGTGCGCTCGCGATTTCAAGGGGTGTGGCTTTGAATCACAGTCCCTCCCCACCGTCCAAAGATAATATGCTAAGCGGTTAGCATTTTGGCAGATCACCTACTGCACATTTAAGCACCAACCATTATTCAGCACACTCACCTGAAGATTTCATTCAGTTACTTTCCAAAGTGTTTTGCTTATTTTAATACACGGAACAATTAACAATATGACACATTTTATGTGTATTTGCTTATACTCAATTCCCAAAGTATCTGTTCTTGCTTCTCAGACTTTATGTACTGAAGTTGATTGGGGGAAAAGCATCTATTTTTCATCATTAATCTCGTCTGACAGTCACGTACCGTTTACATGAAATGACTGATTTGATATTTAACTGTACATATACATTGGGCAACAACGCATGGCTTTAACGAGAGGGAATGTGGCTATTTTCATAATCATTGGAAGCCATAATAAAAAATGAAAACAGAATTCTCAGGCACAGCTCTCATCATTATATTATATTTGATTGCATGGGAGGTCCCTGGTGGTTCAGTTCAGATGCATATGCGGGATATAGCAGTGTTTCTCAATCTCAGTCCTCGCTCTGCACATTTCATGTCAGACAGTTAAAGAAATAATTATTAGCCGAGAGAACTTGCAGTTTTGGGTGAACTATCCCTTTAAAGGACCCTTTTGACCCATGAAATGTCATGCTCAGATTTGCTCAATTACATGCAATGCAAATGCCTACCTAGTGTAACCCCGCCGGTCCTACACCACCCAACCCACTCTGAGCTGGTATCGAACCGGCGACCTTCAGCATGGAAGTTGGTTGCTCCAACAAGGAGGCGAATGACCATGGCCTCTAGCATCTGTCGCTAGAGCACCTTTAGAGGTCAGAGGAGTGAGGTTTACCTGCACAGCACTCACTAGCTGGCCTCCGCTACACTCACCCCTCTAAACCTTACTCCCATCCAGGTCACAACACCAATGTAACCCCACTTATCCTACACCACCCAACCCGCTCCGAGCTGGTATCGAACCGGCAACCTTCCGCATGGGAGTTGGTTGCTCAAACAAGAAGGCCAATGACCATGGCCTCTAGCATCTGTCGCTAGAGCACCTTTAGAGATCAGAGGAGTGAGGTTTACCTGCACAGCACCTACTAGCTGGCCTCCGCTACACTCACCCCTCCAAACCTCACTCCCATCCGGGTCACAGCACCAATGTAACCCCGCTAGTCCTACAGCACCCAACCCGCTCCTAGCTGGTATCGAACCGGCGACCTTCCGCATGGGAGTTGGTTGCTCCAACAAGGAAGCGAATGACCATGGCCTCTAGCATCTGTCGCTAGAGCAGCTTTAGAGATCAGAGGAGTGAGGTTTACCTGCACAGCACTCACTAGCTGGCCTCCGCTACACTCACCCCTCTAAACCCTTACTCCCATCCGGGTCACTGCACCAATGTAACCCTACCGGTCCTACACCACCCATCCCACTCCGAGCTGGTATCGAACCGGCGACCTTCAGCATGTAAGTTGGTTGCTCCAACAAGGAGGCTAAAGACTATTGCCTCTAACATCTATTGCTAGAGCACCTTTAGAGGTCAGAGGAGTGAGGTTTACCTGCACAGCACTCACTAGCTGGCCTCCGCTACACTCACCACTCTAAACCTTACTCCCATCCAGGTCACAACACCAATGTAACCCCACTGGTCCTACACCACCCAACCCACTCCGAGCTGGTATCGAACCAGCGACCTTCCGCATGGGAGTTGGTTGCTCCAACAAGGAAGCGAATGACCATGGCTTCTAGCATCTGTCGCTAGAGCAGCTTTAGAGATCAGAGGAGTGAGGTTTACCTGCACAGCACTCACTAGCTGGCCTCCGCTACACTCACCCCTCTAAACCCTTACTCCCATCCGGGTCACTGCACCAATGTAACCCCACCGGTCCTACACCACCCATCCCACTCCGAGCTGGTATCGAACCGGCGACCTTCTGCATGGGAGTTGGTTGCTCCAACATAGAGGCTAAAGACTATTGCTTGTAACGTCTGTCGCTAGAGCACCTTTAGAGATCAGAGGAGTGAGGTTTACCTGCACAGCACTCACTAGCTGGCCTCCGCTACACTCACCACTCTAAACCTCACTCCCATCCAGGTCACGGCACCAATGTAACCAGCTAGTCCTACACCACCCAACCCGCTCCAAGCTGGTATCAAACCGGCGACCTTCCGCATGGGAGTTGGTTGCTCCACCAAGGGTGCCAATGACCATGGCCTCTAGCGTCTGTCGCTAGAGCACCTTTAGAGGTCAGAGGAGTGAGGTGTACCTGCACACCCCTCACTAGCTGGCCTCCGCTACAAACTCCTATCACTAAAAAAAAGCCCATTTTAATTAGTTTGACAAGGTGCTCCAGATTTTAAAGGGCTGCAGGGATCATATACAGCACAAAAATAATCCACCCACTGCAACAAAGCAATTTACTGCCTTTTTATGACGCAAACATTTAATAACAGGCCATCGCATGATGTCTGACCTGCCAGAATTTACCGGCCATTTCCAGCCTGCGTTTCTTTTCCTTTCTCGCTGCATGATGGGCTTTCGCTGTCTTGTTTTGGGCGTCCTGATGCGATCGCACATCCAGGGTGGTAAAAAGTGGCCGGGCATTGAGCCAAAGTCACATCCAGGGGCGTTTAAATAGTCTTACTGATAAACATTCATTTCACATGTGCTCCGTGGAGAAGAGCCTCTATAGAGCAGAGAAACCGAAGGAGGTCACAGAGGGGAATAAACCCTGATTCAGCCTTATTCAGACACCACATGACAAAACACTGGACAGCAGGGTGCGTATTACCCCTGCTTGACCCACGTCTGCTATATGGCATTATGGTGACACTTTAGTTTAAGTAGCATTTCTCACTGTTAACTGCTTTAAAAAGACTTGCGTTATTGTTATACACTGTAAAAACATCTATAAATTAGCAGTTTCCCTCTTTTGTCATTCAATTTGTGAACATTTATAATAGTTTAAAGTGATATTGTCTGGGTTGATGTTGTATGTTATGCTACAAAAACATTGTAATAAACCGCCAGTATATTTTCTGTTACTGTAAGAGGCTAAATTATCATATGCGTTTGTTTATATGACAAAACATGTCTTTTTGATTCAAGAAGGTGCATACTGACTCCAAAGGCAGATACTGATAAGATCAGGGCCTGTTGTGTAGACTTTGGGGGTTTTATGAATTGGTCACATGTTGATTGGTCAGTTTGAAAGTCTCAGCATTTGGGCTTTAGTCACATGGTCAAGTAAAATACAAAATAAGCGTAAAACTATGCTCTGTCTCTTTTCCTACCCTTGTCTTTCCTGGACTGTCTTTTCCTGCTCTGCTCCTCTCCTCCTCTAGAGTTTATCGTCTTTGACTCTACTGCAATCAGGCTAACCTTTGGGCCTGCTCTCTTTGTCTCTCTCTACCTCCCCCTGTCTCTCCATCTACCTCTGGTAATTTTAATTTTACATTTAAGCTGGGTACAATTTGTATCATATGTTTGTTCATTTAATATTTTATAATTTTATACAGTTATTTTGTAATTAATAGTCGTAACCATAGAGAATTATTGTCATTAAATCATCTCATTTTCAATTATTTGTGAATTACTTTTTTTTTTATTTAACATCAACACTTAATTGTCCCATGTCACAATGTCAACGCTCTCCCACATTTATAGCTATTAACACTGCCCTTATTTCCGTTTTTGGTATAAGTTTGCAGAAGAATGGTTTGACTAGAAATGTACAGTTTTTTTTACCATCATGCTGATTACTTTTTAGTCACTCGGCAGAACTACAGTTCGAACCGCTGTGGTTAAAACCCATGCTTACATTACTTTACAGACTTATTTGTCTATTTATTTCTACTTGTACATTTATAGACTATTTAAATTTGGTCATGTCATCAGCCCATGAAAATTTCCTGCTTTTTATCAGACTATTTCATAACCGTAACGAGGCAGTTCAATTATAACTTAATGTTAAAACCGCTATCATAACATTATCAATATGTGGACCTTTTTGGATTCTCGGAAGATTTCAAAATTATAAAACAGGAAATGCATTGGGAACACTGTTATTGTTTACATCCCTTAAAATGGACCATAATACAACCCAAAATCAGAAAAAAACTTAGGAAAGTAAAGCATTTAACTCCTGAAAGATGTTTAGCAGCTGAAGAAAGCATGTGATGAAGTGTTTCAGATGTAATTTCGTCCCATTCCTCCTGCTAACAAGTCTTAAGATGGGCAATGGTATGGGGCAGTGGCGTTGTGAGGGGATCTTTTGGAATATGTTGCACTTAAATGAAAATAAGTTGTAACATTTATTTTGTTATCCAAGTACTTAATTAGCACATACATCATGAGCATTCCACTTAACACAGCGTTTGTGTCGGGTAATTAAATAGTCAGCTGTTCAGCAGTACCGGTTTCTACCGGCAGGTGGGAGTGGCTCTGTTGTCACATGGTGTTAAATTCCGCTACTGCACTTTATTCATTGTTTTGAGGAGCTGTAGCTGATGAGGTAATAATACAACTGTTTCGCCAAACTGAATAGTTCTAACTACTGATGAAGCTTAATATTTGTTTTCACAGTATAAAATGTGTGTCGCTTTGGTGAAATAAATGTAATGTTAATTACTCAGAAAAAACGTAAATTGTACTAGCTTTCTAGATTCTGATATCTAGACATATTTATCTAGATATGATATAGCCAGTCACATCTGTTTCTGTAAAATTAAATCACTGAGTTCATGCATCTAGCTTATTATTTTATAGCTATATTCTACTGTAACATGCTATGTCAGTTAGCATCGAATTATAAATTGACTTTCTTATTTCTTTCTAAAATGGCTGGAAGAACACATAATTGTTGTGTAAATGATCAGTTATAGCCTTTTTTATGTTTATTCAGATCTTATTTTCATTCAACTTCAGCAATAGCTGGATGCCTTCATCCATATTAGGGATTTCCTAGAGTGTTCTACTACTTTTTATGAGGCATATATGGAATTTCTGCTCAAGTGTGAATGAAACAGGCATTACATGCATTTAAAGTGCTACAATGCCCACATCAACCTATTTTGAGGAAAAGTGAAAAAAATCTCCCTCTAAAGTAAACCAGTAAACATATTTCTAGCATATCGATATTTATTTTACTTGTTTTTTTTTTTTGTTGTTTTTTTTTAAACCATTTTTGATACAAGCCCTTTATTTATTTTTTACTGTTAGGTAGTTTGTTTTTTAGTTTAGGTACTTTTTTATTTAGTTTTTACTGTTGATATTTGGCACTAGTTAATCAGGAAGTGACGATTTTGTTCGCTTTGACTCGCTGGATGGAAACGCTGCTTAATTTGCATGTTTTTTATGCGATAATCCAGTTTTGCGTAAATTGCGTATAAAGTTCATCTGCATGTTTGGATGGAAACATAGCTACTGAGGAGCAAATCTATCAAAATCACTACTTTTAATCTGTGCTTTTCATACTGTCCCAACTTTTCTGATTTAGGGTGGTATTTTAAATGACTAAAATGTCAATAAAAGCCACTTTGGTAAACGGTATAGTTGAATTTTCAACATTAAAAGTTAACAGAAGAGATCAACATTCCAAATGCAATTCAGAAGCATACATTAATGGAAAACTCAAGATACATAAACTGTTCATTAATATGTTTTTACAGTGTATAGTTGTTGTGCTACGTATGCTCATTTAAATGCTAAAACTTCAATTTCTTGGTGAACTCTTCCAGGCCAGGCCAACAAAGAGTCAAATATTTAGTCATCCGTTCCTCACAAGGAATCACAAATTAGCGCAGCAGAAACTAATCTGGAGTTAGAAGAGCTTAAAGATGCTTTAATAATTTGAGCAGTGAAGCTGTGCCGCTAATTGTCTTTTTATTGGCACTCTGCATTAAACTGTAGTGTTTAATTACTCGTTTCTAGTAAGCAGGCTGAACCTGAGGCTGCTGACTTTAACAGTACAGTGCGAACAATAATGAGGTCAATGGCACATTATTTTGGCCAGTGAACACCGAAATTGACAGGGAAGTCTCTTAAATCTGCAGCGCTCTACGGTAGTTATCCTTGCATTTCACAAATGCATGCAGGAAATCAATAGTAGCATTAAGAGCAACATGAGCAATGGGATTGGCCTTGTTGGAGAGTTGTCTTAATGCTGCTAACAACAAAGAAACATGGTTGAAAGAATGGAAAGAAGAAAGTGTATTGATGCAGGGTTTTGCATGGTTAACCATAAAGTATTACAGTTGTGTATACAGGCTGTTAAATGCTTGATTCTGATTGACTGATGAACATGTTAAGGTGTGCCGTTATTTTTAGATTTTCACAATTTTGAGTGCTTAAAAGCTTCATAATATTTCTGTGTGTGCGTGTGTGTGTGTGTGTCAGTAATATTTTGTTAGTAATGTTAGCATATGACTAGTTGTGTCTATTTTTCAGTTACATTTATGATTTGATTTAGTTATTTATTTAGAATATTTGTATAATAACAATAATAATCATAATAATAATTCTACTTATTTTTTAATAAATATAAACAAATCTTTATATTTATTGACAATAAATAAATATATTAAAATATATTTAAAATATATATAGGCGACGCAGTGGCGCCGTGGGTAGCATGTTCGCCTCACAGCAAGAAGGTCGCTGGTTCGATCCTCGGCTCAGTTGGCATTTCTGTGTGGAGTTTACATGTTCTCCCTGCGATCGCGTGGGTTTCCTCCGGGTGCTTTGGTTGCCCCCACAGTCCAAAGACATGCGGTACAGGTGAATTGGGTAGACTAAATTGTCCATAGTGTATGAGTATGAGTGTGTGTGTATATGGATGTTTCCTAGAGATGGGATGCGGCTGGAAGGGTATCCGCTGAGTCAAAACCTGCTGGATGAGTTGGCGGTTCATTCCGCTGTGGCGACCCTGGATTAATAAAGGGACTAAGCTGACAAGAAAATGAATGAATGAATGATAATAAATATAGGTGCCATTTAAACTAGAACGACACCCTGCTGAAAAATCCAGCTTAAACCAGCCTAGGCTGGTTGGCTAGTTTTAGCTGGTCGACCAGGCTGGTTTTAGAGGGGTTTTGGCCACTTCCAGGCTGGTTTCCAGCCATTTCCAGCCTGGTCTTAGCTGGTCAGGCTTAATCAGCCTAGCCAAGCTGCGGGTCCAGCCAAAACCAGCTATATCCTCAACCAGGCTGGTTGAGCTGGTTTTAGCTGGATTTGGCTGGTCATTTTCCAGCCTGACCAGCTAGGACCAGGCTGGAAATGGTTGGAAACCAGCCTGAAAATGGCCAAAACCCCTCTAAAACCAGGCTGGTCGACCAGCTAAGACCAGCCAACCAGCCTAGGCTGGTTTAAGCTGGATTTTTCAGCAGGGTGGTTCAAAATCACCATAAAGTTTTACTATTAATATATTTTTATTGCTAGTAGGCTACTATTTTTGTTTTTAATTGTGTTCTGAGTGTGTTTACAAAAGACTCAACAAAGACAGCAAGCTAATTTTTTTGTCAAAAAAGAAAAGTCAGCGCGAAGTCTTCACAATGGCGTTTAAAGCATTATTAATCTTTCCCTGAATATCTGTACAGTTTTTATTGTTTGGAGTTCAGTCAGTGATGAATTAAAGTTTGCATCATAAAGGCTGCATCCAGATCTTTTGCCTGGATCCTCTAATGTTGCTTTACCAAAATTAGGCCTAAATACCAACGATAAATACTGTATTTTGAACCATAGTGCAAACGTTAGGCTACTAATATATTACAGTCCGCAAACTGTAGTATTAACAATAGTGAACTGGTAAACTGCAATAAATACTTTAGTTTTAGGTCATTTGTTTAAAATACTGCAGTTGTTGTTACCATAGCAACTATATAATCACCACAACAGATACATTAGCTACTATAAGGTATGCTGTTGTTCAAAAACATTATACAGAATATATCGTTTTTTTTTTTTTTACTAATAGCCTGTTTTTATTTGGGTTCTTCTAAGTATTTAGAAAAGATTCAACGAGAACTGATTCGCGCAAATGTTTTTAAACTTAATCTCGCCGCCATTTTCTTTCGCTAACGTTACTTTATATCTGAGCGTTAAGTCGTCACAATGGCGTTTGAAATATTGGTAATCTTCTTCTGAATATCTCTACAGTTTTCAACGCTTTGGAGTTCAGTCAGTGATGGGTTAAAGCAGCTCGAGCTGGAGCCTCCTCACATTATTATCTGAGGCAGCGGGAGGAAACGGCTCCACATTTGCGCTCCGCTTCCCCAGCACTGCGCGCTTCTGTCCGGCTTGCAGGAATAACCCGCATCCCCACAAAATCACCACTTCGGCTCCGTCTGGATGTGTCTTTAAACCTCCGAGCCTCCGGTCCATTTGGATGCTGGAGCGCGATGCCCGGCCATCACTGGATATAAATGACAGATCCAAGTGTGTGTGACTTCAGTGCACCGAAGCGGAGGCTGCATGGGAGATGAACGCAGCCGCCAAACACCAGCCTGATCTGCTAGAGAGACCCGCCAGCCTCCTGGTACCGACATGGGTAAGACAACCAGATACATCAAATCAACTTCTAGTACTGTGAGGGATTCTAACAGGCACTTGGGGAGCATACTTTTGGACAGGAGTAGCTATGTTCAGTGGATTTAATGTGATTTTAAATGAGTTAGGAAGAATACTTTTGGACAGGATATGTGTGTTCAGTGGAAATCATACGATGGGTTTAGACTTGCTTAAGTAACTTTGTTACAGATTAGATTACTGCTGCTGTGAAAGACAACTACGTTTTGGTGAATTGATGACACATTTGGATGAATGTAAGATGCAATTTTACATTTGTGCGGACGTTTCTCAGTCTAAAAATGTATTTTCAACCCAATTTTGGTAAAATGTGGACAAATCCAACCACTTGGCTATTGATTTATTTATTGTGTTAATATTGCATTCATATGGCCAAATAATAATGTAGTTTTGCTATTGAATTAGTTTCCAAATTTAGTTTTGCTGTTGATTTTGAGTTGAAGTGATTGAACATTTTTGTACTGTTTTATTTGTATATGTTTTATAATACATTTAAGAATGATATAATGTATGATAAAATATTATTTAAATAAAAAAAAATGCTGGGTTGTTATAACTCAATTCTGTGTCAAATATGTTCAAACCTAATGGTTAGGTTGAACAATGTAATTTATATTTAACTTAATATTAACCTTTTGTTGCTTTGCCCGTGTTTGAGAATGATATACTGTATGGTATACAGAGTTAAAACAACCCAGCATTTTTTTTTACAGTTTGTACTTTATTTGCATATCAAAAAATAAATAGCTAGCTGTAAACGACAGAAAGCAAAGAAATCTATTATTTTCTATATGCATTTAAATATTATTTTTAGGTTGTTTGTATTTGGATAAAAATGTAACACTTCTGAGTTTGTACGTTTTTAGACTAAGACTATTTCAACCCAATTTCGAGTTAAATATGGACAAAACCAACCTCTGGGTTAATTTAGTTTCATAACATTTATACAATTATTACAATTTGACAATTTAGATTTGTTCTTATTTTACGCAATTTGGGTTAAGATAACCCAGCATATTTTCGAGTATAGGCATTTCTTGTCATGTTATGGGAATATTTGGCAAATAAGACTGAAGTTCACAGCAAAGTATGATTCATTCATTCATTTTCTTGTCAGCTTAGTCCCTTTATTAATTCGTGGTCGCCACAGCAGAATGAACCGCCAACTTATTCAGCAAGTTTTTACGCAGCGGATGCCCCTCCAGGCGCAACCTATCTCTGGGAAAGCAAAGTGTGATTTGTTTTTTAAATGTAAATAAGATGTAAACAAAATAAGATCAGATAATGAGCTATTTAAATATAATGCATTACAACACATTGGTGAATTAAAAAAAACAACAAGAAAACGTGCAAGAAATGTTGCATAATTGATAGAACAAATCACAGCAGATCTGAGGTGACAGTGTAATCTCAAGGCAAAATGAGTTTTCGTGCTATTGTTCCCATTTGCTGTATTCCTCTTTGTGGAGATAATGATGTGTGACAGTGTGGAGTCGCTTCATTCGCACTATTCTTGAGGTGTTCGCAGATGCCCTCTCAAAGGGTTTTGTCTGTGAATGCACTCAAACCGCTTTCAGGGATTGCTGCCCGCTCGCTTTGTTTGTTTTAACACGTCTGCTGCCGTTTCTGGTGGCCGTTTTGTGGTTGGCATGTTCCTGTTAATTGGTAAATGGAGTCCTGCCAGTTGCACTGCGGTACCTTTATCAGATCGGAGGGTTTTAAGGGTTTCCTGAGGTATCGATAAATGCTGCCTCACTGCTTTCTGACTTGATGGAGAACTTGCAGGTTTTGCACAAAAAAACAGACTTATAAAACCTTTGAGGAAAACAAAAAACCTGACGTGATTGAATGTGTGAAGTATAATCGATAACATTTAAAAAAAATGATTGTGGTACATGCCGTGCCAGTGAATGAAATCATCCTTTTGACTCATCTGCTTGGAGAATGTCAATTATTCAGAAGGCAGATTATTGTTATTTTATTAAAGAAACTGCTGTGGTTCAGCAGTTATTTTTCTCACTCTGACTATGATGATGATTATTGTACAGTGCTTGTTTGTATGTCAGAGGTGTGCAGATACGGTATGATTTGTACGCTTCATCTTTGATCTGTCAAGGAGGTTTCACTGTTGATCTCATGTGATGTGCGAAACCCAGACTTGACTCAATCAGGGATGTCAAACAATCAAACTACAGGCACTCAAAGCTCTAAAGTTGTCTTCTTGTGGAAAAAAAAAAAACAGCCTAGGCTCTCTAAAAATACATGTCTCGGTCTCTCTTTTTTGTTTTTTTAGTGAAACAACATAAAATACATTGCTTCAGGAATGTTTTGATACATGTTTCACATGACAATACCACTAGAGGGCACTGTCTACATTTTTTGCAAATCTTAAATACGTTGTTTGGGGTACGTCTTGTTGCATGTCTGAATTGGACCAGATGCTGATCATAGAGCTGGACAATATGGCAAAAAAAAATATCACAATATATTTCTTAATTTTGGTCGATACAATGTAATTCCGATATCGATTTTGACAATATTAAAAAGGCAGGAAAAATACTGCTAAGACCACACACAATGGATGTCTGTACCTACAAATGTCTGCAAACTGAATATCCAATGTTTATAATACCTCCAGGTTCTTGTAACTTTTTTTTTTTATATAAAAACAATACAAAAAATTAATGTTCACTTTTTATTTGTATTTAGCCTTTACAAACAAGAAATGTGGAAAACAATCAAATAAATAAAACTTTCAGAATTAGCTTATTTATTTATATTAATAATATATAGACATAGATCATGGAGGTTAGCTTGACCAACGTGAACAGAAACTTTTATCAGTGTTTTTTTTTTTTTTTGTATATGCTGAATATTTCTCAATCAAAATAATACAAAAATCGTACAATTATGACATCCACATCGTAAAAAAAAACAGAAAAAGATTAATAATTATAATAATAAAAAAAAAAAATCAAAGAGTATAGGCTACATTAATTAAGGGTTCTACCTGACTATATTTGTGTATGCAATTACCCAATTAAATTAAAAGGTTTAACAAAATATTTCTTATATATTTTATTTTATATTGTCTATTTATATAGACTAATTTTTTTAAAACACATTTTCATTATTTAAGAGATTGAATACCTTTATTGATCACATTCTTTCTATTTCATCAGCTTTGCAATAACCAGATTGATGATAAATATGTTTGGGAGTTTTATTTAAGTTTTATTTTGTATGTGAGTGCTAATTTGGGTGTTTATGCGAGGATTGAGTTTATATGTATGTGCGTGTGTTAATGTGAGTGTATATGTGGATGTATGCATGCATCAAGTTTATATGTATATGCGCAAGTTTCATACATGTTTTGAACATTCCATAGTATAGGTTTAAATGCGAGTAATTTATAGGTGTATATGCACGTGTTGATAAGCGAAGTTTGGTTTAAATCCTACACTGCGCCTCTAGCCAACTGTTAGCTTCATTGCCAGTATGTTCTATCGGATGGAACAGATTTGATGCATTCCTGCTGCTATTCAGCACCAGTCTCCCGCACATTTTGAAGAGCACCAAAGCTAAGTTTATCAGAACTTAGTTTAGTCGCAGAACCACTTTCACACCACTGCATTAGTCTTATCTCTCTCATAAACTAATTTGCCCGCATTCTTACTTGTGGAAGCTTGTTCATTCACAACTTTATTCAGGGCACTTATTTAGCAGCTAAAACTTTTTGTCAACTGTGCGAAGGAGCTTAACCAACTGCTCAGCGCTGGCAGCTTGTCTGTGATGTACGTCATCACGCAAGTGACATCAAACTCTTTCTGACGAGTGAGCACTGAAAGTCATTCAGGGACAATGTATAAGATCTTATAAATTATAATGAAAAAAAAAAAATATATGCAAATTTATATAAAAATACCGGAAATGAGTTTAAAAATCATCACCGTTACTGAAAAAAAAATCTATCGCGATTTATATATTGATATTGAATGATTGTGCAGCCCTACTTTTACAACAGTTTCTGTGATCGCACCAAAACCTCAGCGAATACTTGCGAATATTAGAATTATATTAGAAATATATCCACATAAAGCTTTAAATCTCTGCTTTTAAATAAACCCACTACACTTGAAAACAATTTTTTAATTGGCTTTGTAATCTGTATGAAATGAACGCGAAGTACAGTCCATCCTGTCATACGCACATTTCATTACAGCAAACACCATATAAACTTGTAGACAAAGATTCACGGTCGTTTTGGGAAGAGATTTGCCGTCAAGACCAAGTTGTGAATCACACCAGAAGAGCAGCGTGATCATTATTTGGAGGATAAGAATGTGTAGAACAGCCATAAATGGGGTTGGTGTCATATAGGGTTGGGTGGATAGACAATGCCATCATCCATAGCCGATAGTTGCTAGACATCACTATACTGAGCCGGCATCGCGATCCCCTGCCCTGCCCAGTCGCGAAAAATACACAATTGGGGCCCAGTTTACTCTAATGCATTTTAGTTTTAAAATGGCATTTTAGATCAAAAACGATCCACATCCACACTGGCGTTTCACCAAGCATTTCTGAACAGATCTCCGTCCACACTATACTGCTGAAAATGCACGGATGCACATACATGCTTGTCTGAGCACAAACCCCAGAGAGCAGTGCACGTTGGGGAGTTTATCAAGGGTGTACCGCTGGATTGCGTCTCGCTATAGTTGTCAAACGGGATAATTAATATTATCTGACGACTCTTCTGTCTTTTGAATCTATCAGGTAACAGGTCACAGCGTCAGTACACTGCTTCAATCTTTCGCTTTCACACTTGTACTTAGTAATTTTAGTGAAAACCTCAGATACTGTTGGTTGGTTCCTGTTGATTGTGCACCTTTTTACCAACCAAGTTTGTCGACGGCATTTTAACGACACCGATCACTCTACTTATTCATACCAGAGCCCTGCAGAAAAAGTGATTGACAGGTGATAATTTGTGTGCAACTTATCTTTATTTATTTATGATTTGGTTATGGGTAAAACAAAGATCGTGCAGGTCAGGTAGGCTATAATTCGTTATTCATAATTAATTCACTGTCGCCAATGAACATAGAATCAACAAGAGGCGACACTGTTGTGCGATTTGGGAAACAGCCACTAGATGGTAGGGGTGTCAAAATTAATTGTTTCTTCGGTGCACCGCGATGCAGACGCGGACAATAAGGTATCGGTTCAGTAATAATCATAACCGGTTATTATGTACTGACGTCATTTATCTCCTATGCGCTCTGTCGTGAGCGGGAGTATTTACAACACTCAGGCAACTCATGGCCGGCCCGTGGCATAGGCACTATAGGCAAATGCTAAAGGTGCTGTTTATCCAGGGGGGCGCTAGAAATGAGCGCTTCAGTTGGTTTTGTTTTCGATTTTCCTGACACACATTTAGTGTTAGACGGCAATATCTCAAAAACCTCTTACCCTAAAAAGATCTAAAGTGTGTTTCCTACAGAAAGACAAAGCTGGTTATGTTTCACAGCTGTCTTTCTATTTTTACGCTCGACATTACGAGCACTGCTCCGTTTAAGCCCTCGGAATATGCGTTTAGCCGGGAGAGCTCACACTGAGAGGAGCTCTCAGTAAGGGACCGTCGAAAAAGTGCTTTTTTCCGTTTTTTTTCTTTCCGTTTTTCTGCTTCGCTCAGCGCGAGCTCTCCCTGTTGCGAGGGCTAGTGTGTGTGTGTGTGTGTTTGTTTCTTTGGTGCTGTCTATGTTTGTGTATGTGTTTTAATGAGAGACAGTGTGGTGCCGTGTGTCTGTGTGTTTATGCAAACAGCTTGTTAAAGCCTCCCCCCTAAAATATAACACTGTATATAGAAAGCATCGTCAATGCATCGTGATTCACCGAGATATTGAATTGAACCGAATCGAAGGCATGATAATCGTAACCGAACCATGAGACCAGTATAGGTTCACACCTCTATTAGATGGTGCGGCGGCCATTTTATAATGAAAATTCCAATAGAACAACAGCATATTATAAGTCTTTAAAATAACTATTAAAAGTGTTGATGATTGTGATAGTAAGTGCTGTATTGCCATCTTTCAGGTTGTATTTCAGCTTTAATGCGCTTTTTAAATAAATAAATAAACAAAGCAGCTGCTTGCCATCGCGACAGCAATAAGATCCAATGGACAGCCGATCGCTTTCATTTCAAAATGGCGGAATCCGTGCTGTTGCGGGGCGCTGCTGTTGCAGTGGAACGTTCTATTGGGTGTCGCCTCTTGGTGATTCTATGCTCTTTGCCACCGCCTACAATGACGATGCCGTTGTCCTTTCAAGTTTCACATTAGACATTGTACGATGCCAAATTGGTTGACATTGCCCAACCCTAGTGTCGTGATCTTGTTCCTTTTAAGTGCGCATGTGCATTAAATCGAGAAACCTGAAAAATATGCAGGTTTAGTTTGATTCAGATGTTTAGAAACGAAACTTTGAGAAAATTGTTGTTTAATTTTTTGATTGGGATTTCAAATATGTAATATCACTTGCTCGGCAAACAGTTCTGAAGAATTGAATATTTCCCAATTCAGACAGTATGTCTGAGCATATTGCCCGAGAGCCGTTTCAAAGATGGCCGCAGAGTGAAATGACTTGCCTTAAAGGGAATTATACGGCCACATTGATTTGACATCGAGTCCAGTGAAGCACACTTGAGATGAAAGCAAACAAGAGCAAGCTGTAGCACAAATACAAAACTGTACACTGAGCTACGAGCAAACTGACCACACCAGAAAAGATTATATAGAAATGGATAGGTGATGCAAATTACTAATCATAGAAATAATTTTTAGTTTAGTATTTGTTTGGTGCTGTGTTAAGAACTAATCATTTATGCATCAATAACATAATCCTATAAATATAAATAGTGTGTAAAGGAATACAAGTCGTTGCTGTCATACTGACCACCACCCCCAATGTTTATTTTACCTAGAAACTGCAATGAAAGGTAGTAAATGAGTAATAAATATTACTTATTTTGGACATTTTTATAAAAGATCAAACTTTGCAATGCATATTTTACTGTTGTGTACTTGAAGAATATGCAGTAAATGTATTGGGATATATCAAACCATTAAACCTTCATTAATATCAATTTTGTTACTGTAATTATCCAGTGTCAGACATCAGACACTGGTAAACATTTTCAATGTTTATTTATTTATATAATAGGCAATGTAAATTACATGCTTCATCAAACAGTCTGAAATGTGCTTGTATGTTTTCACTTTTCATAAATGTAAAATGAAATCTGAATGATAGTTAGTGTAACGGAGGCCAGCTAGTGAAGTGCTCGCTTTTATTTTGTATGCATGTTTAAGGGCGCACTTAAATTATGCTATCCGAACCATGCCCAGGTTTCTTGGATCGTTTGAGAAGTGTGAGTGCTCTGAATCAGGCTCAGGTGCGGTTCAGTTGGTCGGCCCTGGCCTAGTTGGAAGAGGTGTGCCAGAGCGTGGTTCACTTGGGGTTTGGCGCGGTATGCTTGTAGTGTGAGTGCAAAGTGTGTCTGAGCCTGAAACTGAAGAAGAGTTATAATTGTTTATGAGCGTCAAAACGGGCTGATCTGTTCAGTGAAATATTTCACTGCGTGTCACTGCATCCCAAACGACTGAACTGATTTAACTACAGAAATCTCCACTATGCTGAGCGAGAGCGCTAAACTAAACTGTCCATCGATGACATAAGCGTGCTCCAGCGTGAATGCAATGTGAGTGCGGGTCATCGGGGCAGACCGGAGGGGGCCAAGCGTGCTTCGGCCCGGTTCAAGGCAACTTTACATAGTCTGAGCACGCCCTAATAGGGGTGTAACGGGTATTCCGTGATTTGTACCAGGGCCGGAGTGGGACTCCTTTTCAGCCCTGGAGTTTCAAGCCTTAGACCGGCCCACCGCAGTTCACGACTGACTATATTAAAATAAGTTAATTTCCATTTCAGTTTCTATTTACACTATCACGTCTTTTTCAAGAAAACAGCTGCTTAAGAATATCAAATGTTCAACAACCTTACAGTTTTATTTGTCTTAACAATACAAATGAAAAAAATTTAAATAAAATAATTACTCGG
Source organism: Danio rerio (assembly GCF_052040795.2). Classification (NCBI taxonomy): domain Eukaryota; kingdom Metazoa; phylum Chordata; class Actinopteri; order Cypriniformes; family Danionidae; genus Danio; species Danio rerio. Next base: position 4,350,233 of record NC_141037.1, read on the forward strand.
GTAAAGATCGAACATGGATCTACAACGTTGTAATGCAACTTACTGACCACTGGACCACATTGGCGGAGTTGCACTTGTGTGGCTGGAATGATAGTTAGATCATTGTTACCCTGCTGGCTGCATTTTGCTCATGGGGCTGCGAGACAACAAATAAGAAGAACGAAGCTGCTGCAAAATAATAAATAAAAAGAGTGAGGCTCTGGTCAAAAAAATAAATAACTGAGAAAAAAGTGCAACTGCTGAGAGTGCAAGCAGCTAGAAACACCGGCCCTAGCGGCCAAAAAAACGGACAAGCCCACCGGGAACTCTCCCGGTCCTCCCGATTGGCCAATCCGGGCCTGATTTGTACAGATCACAACCCAAGGATGAATCGCAGATTAGGCTAATACATTTTTTTTAGCTTGTAAATTAATCCTAAATTTGTAACGATCACAGAGAGATCGCCTCTTACGTCCTTCAAATCACATGTGTGAATGCATTTTGGCTTTTCTGTAAAATATAATGATGACTGAAGAAGTTTGTGTGTGTGGTAAGTTATTCGGGATGTGGTGGGTTTCTTAGGTTATTAAAGGTGCTTTCTGTCATTACTTGTTTAGCCTGCATTAATGTATTCAGTGTAAGCAGCATGAATAATCATTAAAAGATCGGGATCTCAACACCCACGCAACATAAATTATAAATGATGGTGATTTGCATACGTTTATTCATCCTTCATATCGCTGCATTCAAATCTGTGTTTGAAAAAATGCAAAGATAAAAAAAGAGATTCAGTCTTTAGTTTACAAATGGTCAAATAACGAAAGTACTGGGATAACAGTTAATAGTTTAGATAAAACCACTGAGGTTAATTGTGAAGATTACAATCCCCGTCATATGCCTTTAGCTTAACAATCAAAAATGGAAGTTGTAGGCAGCAATTACATTATTTAACCAATAGGTGTACCAATATTCAACCAAACAACCAGCCGTCAAAAATATGCCACTGAATAATTATTCTATGAGTGAAAGACTGAATAATTTATTGAAAATGGGACTATAAAAATAAATATATATTGTACAAATTATAATGTTAGATTTATAAGTTTGGCATTTTCAGCAACAGCAGTGACAGTGAATTTTTCACTGTATTGGATATTTTGCTATTCATTTTTATTCAGCTGATTATTTCTTTTTAGTTTTCATAAAATTATAGGTTCTAAGTTTGTTAAAACCAAAAGTGTCTGCCAGTGCTGTTTTTGTAATAAATGGAAAGCAAATGACATTTCTCATTCCCCTTTTTGGTTGATCCGAAAAATGGTGTGATCGATGACTCCATAATGTGATCCAAACTGTGAGATTTGTGATCCAATACACCACTAATGTTTAATTAATCTTGCAATATAATGTCAAGGCATTAGACCTTGCATTATGTGTGCATATTATGTCTGCTCTTTACTTTTTAGAGATCCAATATGACTATTAATATGCTTTATGCCATAACATATTAATCCTGTGAGCTAAAGGCAGTTCAAAATTAGTTCAAAAAATGCAAACACTGCATCTCTTGAGGCAGTGTACTGTGAAAATGTGTATTTATTTAACCTGTCAGAATAAATGATCGCTTGCATCGCATTAGACTATACGTCACGGAGCAGATGTACATTTCAGATTAGTTTGCATAATCTAACCAGCATCAGAACAAATGATGTCTCGCCTAACACGCGTACTTGTGTGGATAGGCACCGTAAATCATGCATGTTAGCCCACTAACCGCAGTTCTCTTATTTATATTTGTGAGCTTTTAATTCAGCTCCAGCTCCTGTACATGCACCTGTGCCTCTGCTGAAGTGATTGTGTGCTTGTCTTTGGGATTTGGAGGCTTTGCTAAGTGAGCCCTGCAGAGACCGTGATTGGCACATAAACGTTATAACCTTAAAAGTCGCCAAATCTTTTATTCATGTTCTGCAGGATTCACAATCTGAAGGTGCGGATGCATCTCTTACCGGTTTAGTGCGGAACAGTGGTTTGTTAAACAGCCTTGTATGCTGTAATAAAGATGAAATTCTGGCATTTTGGAGAGAATCAGAGTGATGTTTGTCGGTGCGAAACTTGCTTGCTAATGTGACGTGGGTGTTTGCCAGTGCATTGCAACAGTCAGTGTCATGAGGGGTTTTAGCGAGGGTAGTTAGTTGCTATGTGGTTGCTAGGGTGTTTTGTGTTTGTTACTGACTGACTTGTGTGAAAAGAGTCCCTCGTGATCTTCTGGTCTTCAGATATGACTCTGTGAAAATGGCCTGAACGCTTTGCGAAATCTTGTTAACGGCACGCATTACTGCAAATTAAACAAATTAGGCATGAAACCGACTGCTGTGTTGTATGATCTGCAGGTTCTGTAAATAATTAGCTGTTAAATCTCTTGTTCACGAACTACTGCTGTATAGATGTTGTCTAAAAGTTTGGACTAGAGCTGCACAATATATTATAACTTATCATCAGGGCCAGACAGAATCTGTGGACTTTTTTTTTTTTTTTTTTCTGCAGAGAATTTTGTAAACAATCTGCGGATTTGTGGAATGATTATACGAGTATCATAACTAAAAACTTAATATATGAAAAAAATACATTTTCAACTTTAGTTTTTACAATGCAAATCCAATTATATCCACTTATTTGGTGAACAAAGCAAGTCTCATAATATCTCTACTAAAAGACACAAAATGATAACTTTACAAACTGTATTGTAAATAAATCATATGAACATTTTAATATTGCTATTATTATATCACAATAATATTGATGAAATTAATTTTAAAAACTGAAAAAATAAAAATTTACACAAGTAAATACAAAATCTCAACGATGGGCTAAAAATCTGTGCGCAAAGATTCTGTGTGGGCCTACTTATCATTATTCGTATTACGGAGAGATGCTATTGCTTTGTCCGATAACTTATTGGATAGGGATGGTATCGTTAAAGTATTACTACTGTGATATTTCTACATTTATCGATACTACTTATCTGTTCGGTACTTTAACGGTTCTCTTATTGATAGTTTTTGTAGTGTTGTGTTTTTGTAAATTTTTTTTATTTATTTTCTATGAAAAAAAGTAATCAAACATAATTAACAACTTTATTTTATTATTACGTTTGTAAACTGTAAAGTACAATAAAACCAGTAATTGTAAAACAAATAAATATATATAATATATAAATATATATATATTTTTTCCCCTGAGAATATTTACGTCTCTGAATTGATTCAATACAAAACAGTTGAATGAATTAATGTACAGTAAATAGGGCAAGTAAATTTATTATTAACTGTAAATTACCTAAAATGAATCCCTTACTTAAGTCATTTAATTAAAGTAAACGGCTGATTTGAAACGCTGGTGATCAAATTATCATCTTAAACCTTTAGATCTTTTGAGAATGTTTTATTTTCATTTCTTTTGTTGATCTTGTCTCTTAATCAGTTCCTATTTTTAAATGACATAGCTAGCTTTGATCTTTTAAAGCATTTATATATAATGTTACAAAGACATATTAGAGAATACAGTATACAGAGAAAACTGAAATATGTATAATTGTATCTAAGTAGTCTGCTAAAAACCCAAGATCTTTCCGATATGTAAATATCAATGAGAGTTGGATTAAATTATATATTTCTTTTCAGTTTATTTGTCTGTATAAAACTGAGCTTTATTTCATGCTTTATTCTCAAAATATCATAATGTATGAGTCATAAATTGCATGCATCAAATATGATGCTTATTAAAACTTGTTTGCAAAAAAGATTTTATTTTCAAAAATGTGATGGTAGTTAGTGCATTTCATGTCACACTTTATATTTGGATTTCTTTTAATTAAATGTATCATTTTTAGATTTATATTAGAGAAATTCCATGCAAATCTCTAAAATACTGACATAATGAAACCTTTTTGAAAACCTTTTTTTTTTTGTGTAAGTATTTTACATTATTTTGAAAACATTAACAGAGACATTGGTAAATCAAATATAATTGTTTAAAACTACTCAAAGTCATACAAGTGTCAATTTCACATCTGTAACATCCATAGTGGAGCTTTTCCTTCATAAATGCAATAAAATATAAAATCAATCATGTTTGTTCTGTAGCGAGTCAACTTTTATCCTTTTAGCATCATTTCTTTTGCGTTGTACAGTTCAATTAACAGAATTTCTACAAACTATTGTATACTGTAAACTTGCATACACCTTTCTGGTCACATCCATATCACATGTTTATTTTCCTCATATCAATTTGTAAACATTTTATATTTTAAATATTTCTGATCCCACAACTGGTTAGTTGTTTTGAAAAATATAAACAGATGCCTTTAATATAATGTTAACATACTTTCACTGTGAATTTGTTTTGAGTTTTAGCTGCAAATGTCTCATCCATAACGCTGGAATTGCTCAAACTTTACATCTGACTAGAACCAACACGTTAATTCTGACCGATTATAATGCAGTTTAGGAAATTCATTCAAAGATTTATCTAGACAACACCTTTTAGACTATGGGCCTTGTGCACAGATTGCATTTCCCATCCTTAATATAGTAAAAGTTGAATTATACACTCAGCCATCCTCTTTAGACTTTGAGCTTAGGTTGTTATAGAGCCCATAGTGTGTTTCATTACACAGAATGTACAAATGTGCTTCACTAGCACTACTAATAATAGTATTATGGACATAAAGAGTTTGATGCACAGCATTTTGCCATTTTCAGCTCAGCTGAAACACAAATCTATTGAGATTGGTCCCTGGGGCCTCTGTGATTTACTTCCAGCATGACATGACAGATAGTAATAGAGTCACAGCCGGGCAATTAGTCACCCTTAATATAAAACTGCATGTGACCTGAGCGGTGGCGTCTTTATCTGTGAATCGCCTCAGCAGCTTTTAACATCACACACACACACCATAATACACACTCCGCTCTTAAACCATCAGCACTTATTGTTGAAACACTCCATTGATATGCACTGAAAAAAATGCAGGCTGCCACAGAAGGCATTCATGTTGTCCAAACACAAATCGATTAAGTTAACTGAACTGTTTTGTTCAATCCACTTAATATTTAAGGGGCAACTTAATTGTTTTCTCAAATTCTGTTTGTAATTTTGTAATTTTTTAAAATTAGTTTTTTAATAAGTAATAAGCAGCAAAAATATTTAGAGTACTACACTGTAATAAAAATGCAGACTTACACACAGATCATTTATCTTGTCCTTACACAAATTAAGTTAAATTAATTGCTTTTACACATTCGTGGCATCACGACACCCACTCGCCCCCAACCCCAGACAAACTCCCTCCCCACTCTTCACTTTCGTCCACAAGTCCTCCCACTCCTCCCTCGATCTTCACTGTTATGCGCAACACAATCCACCCAGCCCAACCCCAACGCCCCCGCCCTCTTCAACTTCGTCCGTAATCCTTAAAGTATTTTTGAGTTGTACCATTTTCTTTTTTGTATTTTTACATGTTTTATTATAAATTATGCAATCTGAAATAAGATATTAAAGTTATCTGGTGAAATTGCACACTGTAAAGAATGCAGGGTTCCACACAATTCATTCATGTCCTAACACTAATTTATTAAGATAAATTAACAGATTTTGCTAAATTATGTGGATTGAACATAAAAATATTAATTTGTCCCAACGAAATCTTTAGAGTGTTTTAACTCATTTTAAATTTTGTTTGAACAAGCAAAAAAAAAAAATAATAATAATAATAAAAATAAAATTTGTGCGTTCATATCACAATATACAGTTAAAGTCAGAATTATTCACCCCCCTTTGAATTTTTTCTCTTTTTTAAATATTTCCCTAATGATGTTTAACAGAGCAAGAAATTTTACACCTTATTTCTTACAATATTTTTTTCTTCTAGAGAAAGTATTATTTGTTTTATTTAAGCTAGTATAACAGCAGTTCTTAAATTAAGTCCAAACTGTTTGACTCAGGAAAAAAAGAAAAAAAAGTTCTTATGTTTTATCGTTGCTCTATTGTCATAATTTTAGTTTGTATTGTTTATGATTTTATTTTTCCCATGAAACACACCCTTATGCTGCGTTCACACCAGCGCGAGTGATTTACATGTTAACGCGCAAATAGACATCCTACGGCGTGATGTGCGTGAATGGCGTGGTGCGAATTGAGTGTTTTGCGAGTTTGACACAAGTTGCTTGAGTTAAAAAAATCTGAACTTAAGCGGACATTTGCCCTGTGTTAACCAATCAGGAGTGATTCAGGAGTGATTTTGACGTATGCATCACAATGAGAAATAAAATTCATTATTAGTATTATTGTCGTCATCATTAATATTTTATGATTATTAGACATTCATGTAGGAATTATTCATTCATTCATTTTCTTGTTGGCTTAGTCCCTTTATTAATCCGGGGTCGCCACAGCGGAATGAACCGCCAACTTACCCAGTAAGTTTTTACTCAGCGGATGCCCTTCCAGCCGCAACCCATCTCTGGGAAACATGTAGGAATTATCGCACAAATATTAAGTCATCACAGCATTAGTTAGATAGCTGCTTCTGGTTTTTGTTAATCCTGATTGATGTTGTTAAAATACAATAAATCCCTTTATATACAATTTGCAGTGGTGCTCGTGCATTTTTGGCGGGTGCTCCTCAATTTTTTTTGGTGCTCCTAAATATTTGAAGTTGGGAGCACTGGTGCTGCCAAGTAAAAAAGTTCAGAGCCCTGAAATTATTTGACTTATACTCCAATCCCATATATTTTTTTAACTGCTTGCTCATCCAGCTTCTTTTCATGCTCATCTTTGTCACCAAGCCCAGCCTTGGCTTTTCATTTTGATTCTCTACACGTATGAATTTTAACGAGCTTCATTTTGCATTTGGAAACTTAGCTCGTCTAAATGTTTCTTCAGAATCTGATGATTGCAGCGTTTCTTTTTAATTTTTTTGGAGAAGATGTCTGTTGAACTGATTGTGAGACAATGGAGTTTGCTTCCATTATTAAAGGGATTTCATTAGTTTGTTATTGACGCAGAATTGATCATGTGTAATATTAGGTTCTGTATATGGCTCTGACCTTTTACTCATAAAGCTTGGCGTGTGGAAGCATCAGGCGAGCAGATTTCTGTTTCTCTGTGTGTGGGTCGGGAGGATTTCCATAATAACACAAAGGGTTCCAGTACAAAGACAAAGCCTTTATTCCCAGGGGTGGGAAACACTGAGATTTTTAGATGTTAGCTGAAGTGAATGCGCTCGATTTTCCTTCATTGTGTGACCAAAGGCATATTTGAGTGAAAGTATAATTGTGTCGACACTACCACTCGACATTTCGATTCATTTTTTTCCCTTTAAAAAATGACATTTGCTGTTACTTGTAAGAGTGGTGAAAAAACATTATTACTTTAGTTGAAATCTGTTGCTTTGACTGTTAGTAATTTGTTTACTTAATATGTTGAATATATTTGGCAAGTTTTAAAACAAGAAGGGACGTCAGAATCACAATTTTTTAAGCTGCAAATAATAAAAAAAGAATAATAAATATGATAGTTATTTTATTTTCCTTTGGCTTAGTCCCTTTTATTAATCAGGGATTGCCACAGCAGAATGAACCGCCAACTTTTGAGCATATGTTTTATGCAGCAGATGCCCTTTCAGCTACAACCCATCACTGGGAAATATCACAGTCTTGCTGTGAGGTGACAGTACTGCCCACTGTGTCATCTCGCTCTACCGATGATGATAATGATTACAATAAAGTTAATGATAATGACCAGAATGAGGATGATGATGATGATGGTGGTATAATAATAATAATAATAATAATATTAATAATACTATTGGTGATGAGGATGATAATGATTATAACAACGATGAAAAAAATATTAAAATAATGATGATCAAAATATTAATAATGATAATAATAATAATAATAGTAATAGTAATAATAATAATAATAATGATGATGATGATGATGATGATGACGATGATGATGGTAATGATAATAAGAATAAGATTAGGACTAACACTAAGAATAAGAATAATGATGATGATGATGGTAATGATAATAATTAGAAGAATAAGAATAAGATTAGGACTAAGAATAAGAATAATAATGGTGGTAATAACGATGATGATGATGATGATGAAGACAATAATAAGAATAAGAATGGTGGTAATAATAATGATGATGATGGTAAGAATGATAATAGTGGTAATGATGATGATGATGATAAGAATAAGTAAAATAATAAGAATAAAAATAATAAGAATAAAAACAAAAACAATAATAATGGTAAATGTATTATTGTTATACATTAATATAATAATAATAATAATAATAATAATAATAATAATAATAATAATAATGGTGGTGATAGTAATATTAAAAATAATAAAAACAATAATACAATAATAATGGTAATTTTATTAATGTTATTACATTAATAATAATATAAAAATAAATAATAAATAATAATAATAATAATAATAATAATAATAATAATAATAATAATAATAATAAAAATGGTAAAAACAATAATAATAAAATTTGTCATTTTATTAATCTTAATACATTAATATTAATAATAATAATAATAATAATGATAGTGGGTCGCAACTGGAAAGGCATATGCTGGAATAGTTGGCGGTTCATTCCATTGTGGCGACCTCAGAAATAGAGACTAAGGAAAATGAAAGAATTTATAATCAGAGCTTGGCATTTTATTGTTAGACAAGATAATGTGATGATTCAGAATTTAGTTACTGTAATAATAAATGACATTTTAAAATATATTAAAACAAAAAAACAGATGTTTTAAATTAAAAACATTTTGCATCACACCAAATTTATTGAATTTTTTTTCATTAAACTAATACAGCCTTGGTGAGCATATAAGGCTTAAAAAAAACAAAAAAAAAAACAATACTTAGAAGTTCCAACTAAATTAAGAAGGTGTCAGTCCTGTTTTCAGAGTTTAGTTCAGTTAAGTGTGGTTTAATTTTCATTGCTGAAAGTCCAAACGCTGAAGAGCAAACGATCGATGCGCAGCTCCACAAGTCCTAAACCAAGCAAGCCAGTGGGGACAGTGACAAGGAAGAAATTTCAAGTAAAACCTCGAGAGAAACCAGGCTTAGTTGGGCATGACCAGGCAACTAGGCGGCGGAGGCTGGAGAATGCTGGACGTCCATTGTGGAGAAGCTGCAGTTGTGAGCAGGTCACCAGCAGTTGCTCAGGCTGGCCTCCACGATCTGCGCGGAGACTCCTCTGTCACTGGGGTCTTCAGGAATTAGTCTCATGCTTTCCACTTCACCATGACCGCCACAGCATCTGCTCAGAATACGGCCTGGTCCAGGATTATTGAGACCTCTAGAGGTTTTGCTTCCTTTTCAAAGTACTTTGTTTAAAATGAGCTGAAAAATTTGACAATTTGGGAAAAAATAAATAAATTATGTCCCCTTAAATTTGTAAAAACAATTAAGTTAATTGATTTGTGTTTGGACAAGATGAATACATTGTGTGGAATCCTGCATTTGTTTTTACACTGCAGTGTATGAAATACTTGTATTTTTTATTCACTAAATGCAATGTGTGAAATCTTTTTTTAAAATTTATTTTATATTTTAATGAAAGCGTTTTGCTTTAGGTCAGTGACTGTGTTGTTCTGACTGATGAAACATCTCTTGAAATGACCGCAGTTGTGTCTGAATGCATTGAAGCAGATGTCACTGGCTTCAAGGGTTCAGCCGGGAGTGTAATTTGATGGGTTTTGTAAGCAGCGTTTAATGGGCAAAAGATGAAAGCAGTGATGATGGCCTGCTAAAAAAAAAAAAAAAAAGGTCTTTGGCTGTCTAAATGGAATTGTGGAGAATCAGAAGCATAATTCTTTTAACTTATCATGCACTTTTGCTCAGCTACATGTATAAGTAATTTATATTTTTGACAGATGGCGTTATCTAAAGTGACATGAAAGTGTGGACTTTTATCATTACATGGGATTTGAATGGACAGCTTGACCTTGCTGTTTCAGTCTTTTTTAGGATCATTTGTATTGTAAAAATGATAATTTTTAAATTTGTGCAAGGGTAATAATTTGTTTTTGTTTTTTTGTTAATGTAGCAGTCATTGTATTGTTATTTACTAGATTTCACGAGATACTGGGAAAATAGGAATATATATATATATATATATATATATATATATATATATATATATATATATATATATATATATATATATATATAATGTATGTATGTATATGTATATATGTGTGTATATATATATGTGTGTATATATATATATATATATATATATATATATATATATATATATATATATATATATATATATATATATATATATATATATATATATATATATATATGAGCAATTCCGTGCAAATGTCAACCTTGCCATTAAAAAAAATTAAGTTTTTACCAAAATACGGAAACCGTTTCTGGGTTTTTTGTGTAAGCAAGTATTTTACAGTACTTTAAAAATACTCAAAAATGCATCTGTCAATGTTTTCAAATTATTCTATTTGATTTACCAAAGTCAAACAAATGGTAATTTCACATCCGTCACATCCATAACGGAGAGATGTCACATCCATAACAACACTTTTTCCTCAGAAATGTAAAAATATTAAATACAATAAAACCAATAATGTTTGTTTTATAGAGAGCCAACTCTTATCATTTTAATTAGCGTTATTTATTTTGGGTTGTGCAGTTTAATTCACAGAATTTCTACAAAGTATGTTGTATACTGTAAACTCGCAGACTTTTTTTGTCACATCCATAACGCATGCTTATTTTCCTCATTTAAAGTACAAAACATGTTTACAGATTGATATTTTTATGCGCCCATAACTCTGTGGCTAGTTGCTCTGGAAAATATAATGAAATTTTTCAATATAATGTTAACATATACTTTCTCTGTCAATTTAGGTTTTGAGTTTTTACAGCAAATGTCACATCCATATCGCTGGAATTGCTCATATATATATGTATGTGTGTATGTGTGTGTATGTATATACCACCGGAGAAGGTTTGAAATATTATTTATAAAGTATTTGGATGCGATGATATTAATCAAACCGCGCAAACAGAGCATTATTTGGGTGAGTTAAAGCAGAATCTAGTCTATAACTTTTTTTCTGTCACTCAGTCCTGCGCAGGGCTCGCTGCTTTAAACACATCGGGGGAAAGTCCAAACACAAAATGTGTTCTATATCTGAAGACAAAGTTGAACCCGCTGAAGTGGGCAGGTTGTGTAACGTTTGATTCGGGGCACGTTCTGTGGGCGGTGTTTGCGTGACTCGCTGTGAGCTACTAGCCCGACAGTGGAAACGCGACATGATTTCGGCCTCATTTCTCAACCTCCCGGGCTATTGGCCCGGCCCGATTAAAGCCCTGGTTCGCACTGGCCCAAAAGTGGAAATGCGGCTATTGAAACTATTCTGCTTAAAGAATGATTCAGCACGATAGTGGAAAAGCGGCTATTATTTCCTTGTTCGCCTTTAAATTCCTCAAATTAAAACCCCAGTGTAACAAGCCAATCTGAACACAAAGCAGACTGTTGCGTGACTCACACAGTTAAATCACCTTAAAACACAAGTAAAGCTGTTGTAACTTTACTTAAAAGGGATACGTTGAGTTTACTTAAAGTAAATATCACTTCTTACAGTCTATAAGCATCTTTGAAATGTACTGCAGATGGTCTTTCAGCTCGACTTGTTCTTTTGGTTAACTTGCTGTGCTCCTGTAGTTCATGTTTAGAAGGGTAAATAATGATTATGGATCACTCGGCTTTACTCTTCGCTCAGATTCCACCTGCTTGAAAGATTTGTGGCCGATGCGCTGCCGTCTACAACAGCACAGGTGAGATTCCCCGCAGAGAAGCTGATGAGAATCCATTGGGTTTATTAGGGCCTGCAGCTCGACGGAGGCTATCAGGGTAATTTGATTGATCCGCACGCCATCCGCTGCCACTTTCTGGATAATCAGAGCGGCTGCTGTTTTACACACCTATCACTTCAAGTATTACTCTGCGATCCGACGTTTCTGATATGAGAATCATCAAAATATACCAGATGGTGCTGGTAGAGTTTATAATGAGACAGATTTTTGCAGCAGGGCTATTATATTAGAAAACTTGTCACACTTTAAAATAAGTTTCCATTAGACCATAATTTCCTAATGTAAACTAATAATGAAAAATACTTTTATTTACAGCATTTATTAATCAAAGTTAAAACTTTAATTTACTGATGTATTATTAAAATTCTAAGTCCATGAACTAACAATAGCTGTATTTTCCTTAGCTAATGTTATTAAAGATGAATGTGAATTCATTGTTTGATCATGCTAGTAAGCATATTAGCTAATATTACATATAACAAACCTATTATATAGTCTTGTATAAGAAAAAAAAAGACATTAATGGAAATGTAATGTATGCGTGTGTGTGTGTATATATGTGTGTGTACACACACACACACACACATATATATATACACACAAATATATATATATATATATATATATATATATATATATATATATATATATATATATATATATATATATATATATATATATACACATATACATACATGTATATGTATATGTATATATATATATGTGTGTGTGTGTGTGTGTGTGTGTGTGTGAGTGTGTATATATATATATATATATATGGCTGATTCCAGCGTTATGGACGTGACATTTGCAGTAAAAAAATGAAACGTATATTCTCAGAGAAGGTATATGTTAACAGTATATTGAAATATATGTTTATATTTTTCTTACCCCTTAACCATGGAGTTCAGGCATCAAAAAAATATCAGTCTATGCAGGTGTTTTATATTTAAAATGACGGCAAAATGAATGCGTTACGGACGTGACAAAAAAAAGACATGAGTTTTGTGAGTCGACATACTTTGTGAAAATTCTGTGAATGAAAATGCAGAAGCCAAAAAAATATATAACAGTCAAAAGGATAAGGGTTAGCTCTGCATGGGACATATATAATTAATTTTATTTAGTTTTTCATTTTTGCATTAATGAGGAAAAACTATCGTTACGGACGTGACTTGTCTTCGTTACGGACGTGACTGCTCTGAAATTGACAGTTGACATATTATGAAAATCAGATAAATGCTTTCAAAACTTGACCAAAGACCTATTTGTGGATATCTGTTGGGTGTGTAAACCAATAAACTTTAACGTCTGAGACATCTGAATGGTAAGGTTGCACAATTAATCAAACTTAAATAGATATCACCTTGTTATTTAATTCGTATTATGGCATGTGTGTTGTTAAAGGTTAACGCACGTTCGAATGTTCAAAACTCAATTCGGTAACAATGTTGCATGCTAACATGGTGCTTTTATACTCTGACTAATATAGAATTTATAATAAACATAATCAGCTATAATGGGCCTATGTTTAGCAGGCTCCTAAAGTTAGTGTTTCCAGACAAACTTGAATTAAATCATTGCCCGACTGTTGCGCAAGACCGTGTCTACGTGGAGAATATTTAAAATCTAGTTTTGTCACAGATATGGCAATATTATATTTGACAAAGTTTATTTTAGTTTATTCTAGTTAACGTGTTAGTTGATGGAATAAATAATTTAATTTCTCCACTCGCGCTTGCTTTCTTTTTCTCGTCGGCAGTCACTTCAGGACAGGTTGCAAAAAGTTCATACGCACCAGGGTGAGAGAGAAAACTTTAAAACTTAAGAAAGGTTTTGTGTAGGCTATGTTAAACAAGCATAGAAAAATAGTCATTGGTTGTAGGCATGTACGATGGATGACTATAATGTTTATATTTTTAGGCTATAGTTCATAACCGATTGTGTAAAATATTGAATTAAATATTTACAGCTGCAGGTCCTATCGATTTTCTAACAAATTTAATACTCATATAATGTAGTTAAAGCTTAGATCAATATCAAGATTTTATTCTTATTTTATTCTTATTCTTATTAAAATAATTTTAATAAGCACTCAAGCGCATTTGCCGGGTGCTGGAAATCTTTGAAAATGTTTCAATTTTAATGTAGGCTATAGCCAATTTTTAAGCTTTGAAAGTGCTATTTTGGATAAAGGGCTTGGAAAATGAATTGTGTCACTTTGATAATTTATCTTTATAATTAGTTATTTAATTAATGAAATAAAAAACATTTATGCTCTGCATGAAACGAAAACTCCGCTGTGGCCTGACCCGCGGCGTGCGCATTTTGAGCAGTGGGAAAAGACCAAATGCATGGAGGTTATTGATTATGCGCCTTGCGCGCCTCGCGTTTTGTCATTGCGCGCTTTGTGCGCTCCAGAAGAAAAGCATGTTACCTCAGTGGCGTCTTTCATTCTTCAATCAAACGAAAGCAGAGGCGGGGTTTCCTTGGAGGTGACAGAAGTGTCAAGATGACTACGGCGAACTTTTTAATGACGGAGAGACTCGTGGTCGCTGTTTTAAGTCATCCAAAGTTGTATGACTTTACAAATCTTGAATTTCATAATGTTATTTAAAATTTTTAATTATGAAAACACTGACAGCAACACTCGCGCACAATAGACCAGCTGATTCAGTTTTTATCTATAGTGACATTCAAAAGAGCACCGTGCTCCTTTTCTTCTTGTCAACATAAAATGTATTGCAGAGCGCCTCACGTCTCTGGAATGAAGAAGCGCGTTCGTTGTGATCGGCTTTTATGAGCAACACATATTTGTTAACTCGCATGACAGTAACACGTGCAAACACACGTGCTTACAGATGTTTTTTGCCAAAAAAAAGGAAAATGAAAGAAGGATATTCTGGCCACAGTTTGACACAGGAGTTGACGAACCAGCGCTGATGCTGGTCGTCTGTGCTGGAGCCGCGTCATAAACTCAACTAGGCATATTCATGATTTAGTGCAGACTACAATCAACAAACCACCCTTTTTTCCATTTGGAAAATAACAGCTATTAATGGTTCTTATATACATTTTAAATAGCCTAATCTACAAATCAAACAAAGAAAAATATTTTATAACTTCGCACCAAACTGATGCTTTCATTTTACAGCTTATAAAACATGTATGCAAATTAATGCAGTATCACATGTAAATAACAAAATTGTTATATGCTTAGCCTATACTTTACAAAATGTATAGGTTCAAAGCCTTATGGTTCATCATTATCTTTCACTATAGGCAGCGCGTGCGCACATGAACCGCAAGTAAGACGGAGGAAATAGGTTAAGTCATTATGGCCAATTATGGCAATATGTAAAATGTTGTTTTCTTATTAAACATTTATTTCTGAAATGTTACTAAAGTGGTTTATAGTTAAATGAAATGTTCAGTTCTTGATATAACATATGGATGTTATGTAATGTAAGTCAGTAATTGTAATGCAGCATCATAATGAACAAATATGCGCTAGTCATTGGCTTATATTGATAAGGAGTTCAAAAATGGTCACGTCCGTAACGCAAAATTGTGGTTGTTTAGAGCAAAGACCTGAGATGAGTTGGCGATTATAATTAGTATGGACATATTTTGGCTTTGTATACAAAGTTTCATTTTATTTGTTATAATATTTATTCCACAATATAAACTTTTTCATTAAATCGTTACGGACGTGACACGTGACCGAAGCTGCGTGATGTCTTAAATATGTAGCTCATAAATCAAAAGGGCAATAATGTTATGAAAAAGTAAGGATAATTATTTATACTACAGACTCCAATCCTTCTGCAGAATGATTACTGTTAACATAAAGCATGGAAAAGGTGAGCCTTTAACCCCTTTTTTGAAAGCACGAAAAGTGGTTGGATGATAATGAAAATTACCATTGGCACAATCCTCATATTTCATGGATAAACAAAACAATTTCCTTAAAAATTCAACAAGAGCACATCATAACAATAAAATATAGACCTTAATAAGCAAATTGAAATATGTTTTGTTATTTTGGTCAAAAGTTTATTTTTTCATGATAAGGTTGACATTTTCATGGAATTGCTCATATATATATATATATATATATATATATATATATATATATATATATATATATATATATATATATATATATATATATATATATATTTATATATATATATTCATTCATTCATTTTCTTGTCGGCTTAGTCCCTTTATTAATCTGGGGTCGCCACAGCGGAATAAACCGCCAACTTATCCAGCAAGTTTTTACACAGCGGATGCCCTTCCAGCCACAACCCATCGTTGGGAAACATCCACACACACATTCATACACTATGGACAATTTTAGCCCACCCAATTCACCTGTACCGCATGTCTTTAGACTGTGGGGGAAACCGGAGCATCCGGAGGAAACCCACGCGAAGGCAGGGAGAACATGCAAACTCCACACAGAAACACCAACTGAGCCGAGGTTCGAACCAGCAACCCAGTGACCTTCTTGCTGTGAGGCGACAGCACCTACTGCGCCACTGCCTCGCCCTATATATATATATATATATATAAATATAAATATAAATATATATATATATATATATATATATATATATATATATATATATATATATATATATATATATATATATATATATATATAATAAAAAGAACACAATAAAAACATATTTAATAAATAAAAATGACCAACCAAAACTGGATTGAAATAGATAAAAACTCTTAAATTTAGGAAATAAAAATTACTAATTCAATCTTAATAGTTATGGTTGTATCTGAGGGATACTAAAATACATAACTATAGGATAAAAAAAGCAAATTTCTAACTGTTAATAAAATTATGATTGTATCTGAGTGATGCTAAAATACATAAATTTAGGATATAAAAAAAAAAATCAATCAACCTACCTTAACCGGCCACTTTATTAGGTACACCTTACTAGTACTGTGCTTGGACCCCCTTTTGCCTTCAGAACTGCCTTAATCCTTTGTGCCATTGAATCAACAAGGTCCTGGAAATATTCCTCAGAGATTTTTCCCCATATTGACATGATAGCATCACAAAATTTATGCAGATTTGTCGGCTGCACATCCATAATGTGAATCTCCAGTTCCACCACATCCCTAAGGTGCTCTATTGGATTGAGCTCTGGTGACAGGAGGCCTTTTGAGTACAGTGAACTCATTGACATGTTCAAGAAACCAGTCTGAGATGATTGAACATGTGTCTTCAGAAATGCTCTTCTGCAGACCTCGGTTGTAACGAGTGCTTATTTGAGTTAGTTGCCTTTCTATCAGCTGGAACCAGTCTTGCCATTCTCCTCTGACCTCTGGCATCACCAAGACATTTGCGCCCACAGAATTGCCGCTCACTGGATATTTTCTCTTTTTCAGACCATTCTCTGTAAACCCTAGAGATGGTTGTGCGTGAAAAATCCCAGTAGATCAGCAGTTTCTGAAATACTCAAACAACAATCATGCCACATTCAAAGTCCCTTTAATCACCTTTCTTCCCTATTCTGATGCTCGGTTTGTCCTGCAGCAGATCGTCTTGACCAAGTCTTCATGACTAAATGCATTGAGTTTGCTGCCATGTGATTGGCTAATTAAAAATTTGCATTAACGGGCATTTAATTTTTTAATTATTTGGCATATTTTGCCTCCTAGCAGTGTTATTTGAAGAATCTTGACCAGATGTTTTCCTTTTAAATGCTTTTTATGATTCCAAGACTTTAAATCTTCAGTTTAAAGCATCAAATATGTGGTCTTGTCATCTGGGGACAAAGACCATGTCTGTGCGCTGGAGACCCCTGCGTGATGCAATATTATCGCTGTGATCTGATCTCCAGACAGCGCTTGACCTTCATTCTTCTTCTAATTATTATCTTGATTGAAGCAGTCCAGCGCCTCCCGCCCGCCTTTCTAGTGAATTCAAATTAGAGCCAATATTTCACAATTACAGCGGCAAACAGTTAAAAGTAATCATCGTTTGAAGCAGATAATTGACCTTAAAGGCGTTTAAAATCACAGATCTAACAAATCTGGCTTTTGTCACTTGATAAGGTCATTTTCAGACAGCTGTAGATAACGGTAAACGGCAGGAATGAAGTCGTTTATTGTGCAATGAGAAATTCTGCATCACTTTTAATACAAGAGTTTGTTTAGCTTAAAATTGAATGAAAAATAGTTTACTTAAACATTTTGAAATCTGCTGTTTTTGTTCATTTTTACATCACTTGGTGGATGTAAAATGAACACTGTAAAAAATGCCACACAATTATTTCATGTTATCCCTTTAACTAATAAACTAATAACTAATAGCTTTTACCAGTTGAAGTAGTTCAAAATAGCAGTGTTATTTAAGCTGTAACAGAGTTAAAAATCAACTTCGAATGAATCGGCACATTGTTTTTAAAGTTAAAGTAAGACTCCTAGGAGACTTGGAGAGTAACACTCTTTTGATGGCTGGTTGTCGCCACCTACTGTTTTAATAAATAGTTTTTGTGTCGTTAAATGCATATGATGGTGACTTTAATCTTTACCATAAACATCAGTGGTTTTATCTAAACTATTAACTGCTATCCCGGTACTTCTGTGTTATTTGATTGTTTGTAAACCAAAAATTGAATCTCTTTCTTGATTTGTGCATTTTTCACACAGATTTGAATGCCGTGATTCAAAGGATTAATAAACGTATGGAAATTGCCATCATTTATGATGTATGTTGTGTGGGTGTTGAGATCCTGATCTTTCAGTGATTAATCTTGCAGCTTACATTAAATGCATTAATGCAGGTTAAACAAGTAGTGACCGAAAACACCTTTAACGCTGTGTTCACACCAGATGCCGAAGGAGCATCAAGCGCTGAGTGATTTACATGTTAAGTCAATGCAAACGTGCGAATAGACATCCTGCGGCTTGAATGATGTGAATTGTGCGAATGACGTGGCGCGAATTGAGCATTTTGCGTGTTTGACGCGAATTGTTCGAGTTCAAAAATCTGAACTTAAGTGGACATTCGAGCCTCGTTAACCAATCAGGGGCTTGCTCTTGTGAGGGCGTGATTATGATGTAGCGCCTGTTGTTGGTGTCCCGGGGAAAATCCTCCAGCCGACACCGACTACAGTTCATCAAACTGGGATTGGCTCAGTCAGAAGCCCCGCTGAAAGCCTCCATTCTCCAGGTTCAGTTTCTGGAGGAGTTTATGAGCTCACAGAGCTAGATGCACCTCTGAAAGAATCTAGTTGACTCAGACACGGCCCTAAACGTATTGACGCTGTATTTCAGCCGTCATAAAGCACATAGACGGTTATTTTCTTAATAAAATCCATGTTAGCCATTTAGCAATGAAGCTAGCGTCACCGGGTAGACAGAAGCCCTGCCCATCATGCGAATCCATGTCTGTTTTGAAGTGAATTTGACGCGTGAATGAAGCGGATTTGACGCACTAATGAAGTGGGTCTTTTTACGTGAAAATAAAGCGAGTAAACTTTAAATGTTCACGTGGCTATTTACATGCGAATAGCATGATTTATCCACGCGTTCCATATCTGGTGTGAACACAGCATAAATCAGTCACATCCCGAATAACTTGCCACACATGACTTCTTCCATCATCATCATTATATTTACAGAAAGAACCTGAATGCTTTCATATATGTGATTTGAATGATGCAAGAAGTGATCTTTCTGTGATCGTTACAAATTTATCCATATGAATCATGGATCAACCGTGATCCATTACACCTACTTTTCACTCTTTTCACTTTTCGCACATACAAACAGAGCTTTAATATCAGTCAAAAAGAGCGCAGAAAATAGACAAATGTTCATTTTATAATAGACAAAATCATTTTTATAATAGACTAAAATAGACAAATCATTATGCTTTTCTAATCTTGATAGACATTATAGTTCCCCTTCGGGGGGAACTTCAGCACTATAAGTGGATTTGATTTGTAAAATCCACGCATTCGGAGGATTCGGATCAGAAGCCGCTTGTCTGGAGAGTATTGAACGGGCCAATGAATGAAATTAATTGGCAGCGTAAGCTTGCGCAGGTGTGCGACATCTGCAATTATCTCAGCATATAAGCACACCTGAAGCCAGCAGACGCCATCCTTTTCGCTTCAGATCCTTTCTGAGTGAGTCGATGAGGGTTCCTCTTGCTGATCAGCACTTCAGAGCGAACGAGTGTGTCTCCCGGTCCAGAGTGGGTCTTCGCGGTGGCAGACGGTCGAGCTGGGTTACTCCCTTGCCTGCGGTTCTTTGGGTCCGGTCCTCCAGAGCGGTGCGTATAGTTGCAACTTTCCTAAAAGAGCAACACAGTCGTGCAGCACGTCCTTTTCAGGATGGCGCTCCGACTGTGCGTTTCTGGATGCGGGGGTTTCCTGTCTCCGGATGATGGACACGATCACTGCATTGCATGTTTGGGGGTCCAGCATGTTAATGCGGTGCTCGCGGGCGGTTCATGTCGTCATTGCGATGCCATGACCGTTGCACAGCTAAGATCGCGGCTAACTTTCGCAAGAGAGCGAGCCACCCCAGTTGCCTCCTGTTCTAAAAAAGCAGCGGGCGCTCGGTTAGATCTGAGGGTTTCAGCGGGAGCTAATCCGCCGCCCACGGGCTCGCGGACCTCTCGCTCCTCACGGCGCTCCATCCAAGCTTCGGGTGGTGAGAGTGATCCGTCTAACCAGAGGGTAGCTCTCACACTCGCTGACACCGGAGATCAGATGTCCTCCGCGGCATCGGAGGGTGGGCTTTCACTGTCCGACGAAGATCCGGACCCGCTCGCCCCCTCCGGGCAGGTGAGCGCTGTCAAATCGGATCCTGAAGCGGACATGTTAGCCGTGCTTTCCCGGGCTGCTTCGGCCGTGGGGTTGGAGATGGTTTATCCCCCAGCTCCGCGGCCGGACCGACTAGATGGGTGCTACGTAGAGGACCAGAAGGCGAAGCCTTCGAAGCCTCTCGTCCCCTTCTTCCCGGAAGTGCACAGTAGGCTCACGCAGTCCTGGAGGGCACCTTTCTCTGCCCGTGCTGCGAGTGCCTCCGCCCTCACCGCCCTTGACGGCGGAGCTGCCAGGGGGTATGAGGCGATCCCGTCAGTGGAGCGCGCTATCGCGGTCAATCTTTGTCCGCGCGGCGCCTCTACGTGGCGGGGTTTGCCCCGCCTCCCGTCCAAAGCCTGTAGGTTGTCTGCCTCCCTCGGAGCCAGAGCTTATAAGGCTGCGGGCCAGGCTGCTTCTGCTTTGCACGCGATGGCCACCTACCAGCGCTACCAAGCGCAGGCGCTGGCCGAGCTGCACGAGGGCGGGTCCAACCCAAGCTTATTACATGAGCTGCGCACCGCGACCGACTATGCTCTTCGGACTACTAAGTCCGCCGCGTGTGCGCTGGGGAGGACGATGTCCACATTTGTGGTTCAGGAACGCCACCTCTGGCTAAACCTGGCCGATATGCGCGACGTTGACAAAGTTCGCTTTCTTGACTCGCCCATATCCCAGGCTGGCCTGTTCGGCGACACCGTCGGTGAATTCACCCAGGAATTCAAGGCGGTGAAAGAGCAGTCGGATGCGATGCGCAATGTCATCTATCGGCGTGGCCGTAAGCCCGCTCCGCCCGCCGAGCCATCCACCTCCGCTGTTCCTCGCCGAGGGCGCCCGCCAACGAGTGCTGCCCCACCCCCGCCTGCGCCTCCGGCCAAGCGGGCGCGGCGTTCACCTCGAAAGCAGGCAGCCCCTCCTGCCCAGGGCGCCGTTAAGTCCGGTAAACGGACCGCGAAGCGTCCCTGAGACAGGCCATCCGGAGAAGAGGAAACTTGCTCTTTCCCCGCTGGAGGGCGGGGCCCCGATAACAACGGTACTTTTCAGTGCCACCAAAACATCAGTAAAAGAGCACTTTTTCCCTTCCCCGGATGTGACTGAACGAGTTCTGCCAGTCCGGGACGCGCTGCCTTCCGGCTCGCAGACTCTACGTGCTTCGCCAGTGGCTCACGAGCGCTGGGGGGACGGTCTCCCTTCCCTCAGCCCTCCAGCCCCCTCTCCGGAGTCAGGGTGCGGAGCCAGAGCGAATCGCTCTCCTCCAGCTCTTCCGCGGGACCCTCGTGCTTCCCGGATCAGCACACCCACTCCGCGCTGCCCCACCGCTGGTACGTCAGCGATTGTAGCGATGACTCCATTAGCGAGGGCTCTGCCTGCCTGGTTAGCGCGGGCCAGCCCCTCGCGGTGGCTCATACGCACAATCAGACTCGGTTACGCGATTCAGTTCGCGAAACGGCCCCCCAAGTTTACGGGCGTGTATTTCTCCAGGGTCAACCCCCTGTCCGCCCCTGTCTTGCGAGAGGAGATTGCTGCCCTCCTGGCGAAGGGTGCAATCGAGCCGGTTCCTCCAGCCGAGATGGAGAGTGGGTTTTACAGCCCATACTTCATCGTACCCAAAAAGAGCGGTGGGTCACGGCCAATCCTAGATCTGCGCGTTTTGAACCGCTGTCTGCACAGGCTGCCGTTCAGAATGCTCACGCAGAGGCGCATTCTCCAATGCGTTCGTCCTCGGGATTGGTTTGCAGCCATAGACCTGAAGGACGCGTATTTCCATCTCTCCATTCTTCCACGCCACCGCCAATTTCTGCGGTTTGCGTTCGAGGGTCGAGCGTGGCAGTACAAGGTCCTCCCCTTCGGGCTCTCTCTGTCTCCGCGGGTCTTCACCAAACTCGGGGAGGGTGCCCTAGCGCCCCTTCGGCTCGCGGGCATTCGCATACTCAATTATCTCGACGACTGGCTGATTTTAGCCCACTCGCGGGAGCAATTGATTATGCACAGGGACAAGGTGCTTCGGCATCTCCGCCTACTGGGGCTTCAGGTCAACCGAGAAAAGAGCAAACTCGCCCCCGTGCAGAGGATTTCTTTTCTCGGGATGGAGCTGGACTCGATCACCATGGTAGCGCACCTCTCCGAGGAACGCGCTCGCCTGTTGCTGAACTGTCTGAGGGAGCTTGACAGCAAACTAGTGGTCCCACTGAAGTTCTTTCAGAGGCTCCTGGGGCATATGGCATCCGCAGCCGCCGTCACGCCGCTCGGGTTGCTCCATATGAGACCACTTCAGCACTGGCTTCACGATCGGGTCCCCAGACGCGCATGGCACGCGGGCACACACCGGGTCTCGGTTACTGCGCTGTGTCGCCGCGCCCTCAGCCCTTGGAACGACCCCTCGTTCCTACAGGCCGGTGTGCCTCTAGGACAGGCGTCCAGCCATGTTGTTGTTTCAACAGACGCTTCCAACACGGGTTGGGGGGCCGTGTGTCGCGGGCATGCGGCTGCGGGCCTCTGGAAGGGTGCCCAGCTGCATTGGCATATCAATCGCCTAGAGCTGTTGGCAGTGTTCCTCGCTCTCCACCGCTTTTTACCGGTGCTGGAGCGGCAACACGTGCTGGTCAGGACGGACAGCATGGCGGCGGCGGCGTATATCAACCGCATGGGGGGTATGCGCTCTCGCCGCATGTCTCAGCTCGCCCGCCGTCTGCTCCTCTGGAGTCACCCGCGGCTGAAATCGCTGCGCGCCATTCACGTCCCAGGCACGCTCAATCGTGCAGCCGATGCGCTGTCACGACAGCTGTTACGCCCTGGAGAATGGAGACTCCACCCCGAGTCTGTTCAGCTGATATGGGCGCGATTCGGGGAGGCCCAGATCGATCTGTTTGCTTCCCCCGAGAACGCTCACTGCCAGTTGTTTTTTTCCCTGACCGAGGGCTCTCTCGGCACGGATGCACTGGCCCACAGCTGGCCTCGGGACATGCGCAAGTATGCGTTTCCCCCAGTGAGCCTGCTCGCGCAGTTTCTGTGCAAGGTCAGGGAGGACGAGGAACAGGTTCTGCTAGTTGCGCCCCTTTGGCCCAACCGGACCTGGATATCAGAGCTCTCACTCCTCGCGACGGCCCTCCCCTGGCGGATACCTTTGAGAGAGGACCTACTCTCTCAGGGACAGGGCACCATCTGGCACCCTCGCCCCGATCTTTGGAACCTCCACGTGTGGTCCCTAGACGCGAGGAAGACTTAGGTAACCTACCGACTGCGGTGGTTAATACCATCACTCAGGCTAGAGCCCCCTCCACGAGGCGCGCCTACGCCCTGAAGTGGAGTCTATTCACTGAATGGTGCGTCTCTCGCAGAGAAGACCCCCGAAATTGCCAGATTAGTGTTGTGCTCTCTTTCCTTCAAGAGAAGTTGGACAGCAGGCTGTCGCCCTCCACTCTCAAGGTTTACGTGGCCGCCATCTCCGCTTATCATAGCGCGGTAGCTGGCGGCACCGTGGGAAAGCATAACCTGGTCATCCAGTTCCTTAGGGGTGCTAGGCGAATTAATCCATCTCGCCCCCCTCTCATGCCCTCTTGGGATCTCGCCCTCGTTCTCACGAGTCTGCGATCCGATCCCTTTGAGCCACTCGAATCAGTATCTCTAAGATTTCTGTCCCTGAAGACAGCTCTGCTGGTTGCGTTGGCCTCCATCAAGAGGGTCGGGGACCTGGAGGCATTTTCGGTCAGTGACTCGTGCCTGGAATTCGGGCCGGATTACTCTCACGTCATCCTGAGACCCCGCCCCGGTTATGTGCCCAAGGTTCCTACCACCCCCTTTAGAGATCAGGTAGTGAACCTGCAAGCGCTGCCCCCGGAGGAGGCAGACCCAGCCCTTTCTTTACTTTGTCCAGTTCGCGCTCTGCGCATTTATGTGGACCGTACTCAGAATTTTAGATCATCTGAGCAGCTCTTTGTCTGTTATGGCGGTCGGCAGCAGGGAAGTGCCGTATCGAAACAAAGATTATCCCACTGGATTGTGGATGCCATTTCACTCGCTTATTCGAGTCGAGGTCAGCCGTGTCCCCCGGGAGTTCGTGCACACTCCACTCGGAGCGTTGCATCCTCTTGGGCGCGTGCACGCGGCGCCTCTCTAACAGACATCTGTAGAGCTGCGGGCTGGGCGACACCCAACACATTTGCAAGGTTTTACAATCTGCGAGTGGAGCCGGTTTCCTCAAGGGTATTAGGTAACCCTTTGGTGATTGAGGAGACAACTCGGTAGGGTGTTGAAACACGCTTGCTGCGCCATTTTCCCTAACACGGAGGTACGTGCGCCTTTTTTATCTGTCAGTAAAGTTCCCCGTCAGGTGAGCCCTGCAGATTCCTCCGTGGCCCCCAGCACTGACTCAGCGGAGGAGTCACTTGCTGGCCCACTACGTTGTAGGTCTGCCCGCTGGTCAGCCCGCGTTTTGGGTATAGGTGCCTGCTATGCGTGATCCCCACTAGGCGATCCCATATGCTTATTCCGCCACGGTTAAGTCCCCCCCCTGGGCGGACCCGTGTCTTCCCTCTCCGCTAACCACTCTTTTGCTATGCGTACTCCCCCTTTTTAGGGCTAGTCCATATGTAATTCTGCCATCTATCCCCCCCTTGGGTAACGGATGGCCTCCGCAGCGTCCTCCCTATCGGGATTGCACGCTTCCCAACGTACTGTCGTATTTCCTAGAATTATCTAGATGCTCACGACTTCCCAAAAAATATATCTAAATCCGTAAAACTTCTGTTGAAGTAGGATAAATTAGGGCCAGGGACACGTTGGAGGACCGCGCCCCCCATGATGTGGGTGCGTCACGCTTGCTTGACTATCTCCTCATCGGGGGTGTTGGTAAGGTGCAGTCATTATGGCGCTTTCAATGGGCTCCCAATGCGTGGATTTTACAAATCAAATCCACTTATAGTGCTGAAGTTCCCCCCGAAGGGGAACGTTCGAGGTTACTAAAGTAACCCTTCGTTCCCCGAGGAGGGGAACGGAAGCACTATACTCCGTCGCCATAATGACTGTCCCTTAGCTGTTTGAAAGTCTCTTCAGCTTAAAAGGATGGCGTCTGCTGGCTTCAGGTGTGCTTATATGCTGAGATAATTGCAGATGTCTCACACCTGCGCAAGCTTACGCTGCCAATTAATTTCATTCATTGGCCCGTTCAATACTCTCCAGACAAGCGGCTTCTGATCCGAATCCTCCCAATGCGTGGATTTTACAAATCAAATCCACTTATAGTGCTTCCGTTCCCCTCCTCGGGGAACGAAGGGTTACTTTAGTAACCTCGAACGATCTCAACGAACACTAGAAAATACAAATAAAACTATTTTAGACTCGTGACGCTGTGGCGCAGAAAGTAGTGCTGTCGCCTCACATTAAAAAGGCCGCTGGGTCTTACCTCGGCTCAGTTGGCTTTTCTGTGTGGAGTTTGCATGTTCTTCCTGCGATCGTGTGAGTTTCCTCCAGGTGCTCTGGTTTCCCTAACAGTCCAAAGACATGCGGTACAGGTGAATTGGGTAGGCTAAATTGTCCGTAGTGTTTGAGTGTGTGGATATTCCCCAGAGATGGGTTGCAGCTGGAAGGGCATCCGCTGTGTAAAAATGTGCTGGAAAAGTTGGTGGTTCATTCTGCTGTGGTGACCCTGGATTAATAAAGGGACTAAGCCGACAAGAAAATGTATAATTTATGATTACTTTTAAAGTGTTTACAGCAGGCATGTCCAAACTCGGTCCTGGAAGGCCGGTGTCCTGCAAAGTTTAGTTCCAACCCCAATCAGACACACCTGGGCTAGCTAATCAAGCTCTTACTAGGCTTTCTAGAAACGTCCTTGCAGGTGTGTTGAGGCAAGTTGGAGTTCAAATCTGCAGGACACCGGCCCACCAGGAGTTTGGATACCTCTGGTTTACAGTATACTGAAAACATGTACATATTTTACTCAGAGGAGTTTTTGGCTCTGAGTTTTTCATTTTTTTTGTAAAAGACAGAAATCTCACCTTTTAAAATACGTTCTTGTTTAGGTTGGGATTCGTTCCACTCTGTTTTCACATTTCTCTATGCATCTTTTTTTCTTTCAGACATACCACAAGAATATATATATATACAATACACTGAACCACTGCAGAGTATTTCCACCATTGCTATAAGACTGGCTTTCTATAGGAATTATTCTAGAAGTTACAAAAGCAAGTCTGATTTCAAACACTCGTGCATTTCTCATGGGTTATTCCTGATTCAACGCAGCCCTCAGTATAGGAGACATGAAAACATACACGGACAAAAGCATCACATGATATACATCCATTTCCCCCAGCGGATCTGCTTTTATCACACTCTGACTAGCCGAAATATTCAAATGCATCTTCAGTAGTGCCTCTGTTGGAATTAAATGCATAATCTTTATAGAGTTGTTATTTTATGTCATTTAACGTTTCCATATTTTATAATTTTCAGTTTTTATTTTTAAAATATCACATTAAAGCGAGATCAATTTTATTTTAACAGTTAGTACTATCTTTAAATAGTCTAATATATCAGTGTTCATTTTATTATCATCATCGATATTGTAAGTTTTAGTAGTACTTTGAAGTTTAGTTTTTATTTTTATGCTTTTGTTTACACATTTTAGAAAGTAAATGGGTTTTTCATCTTTGTCTCAATGAAGTGTTACCTCTAGGATTTTTTTCCAGATGTGGCGGCAGGCCTTTTTTTACACAAATCTACCAACTACCTGTGCCGTTATTTCAATGATAAATGTCGTGAGTGCAGTATTAGGTCGAGATCCCATTTATGTAATAACCTACAAGCATGCAAATCTCTTTGCTTGCACGCCGATTTCCTCTGCTCGTGCACAAAACTTCTTGAATGCCCCCTCAAATATACGCTGCCCAAGCGCAGATCTTCTTGTGCGCTCTCAAATAAACTCTGCTGAAGTGCGATTTAGTGCGTTTATGTGACAAGTATGTCTCCAACATTTATTAGTTTTGCTAGGAATATTTGTAAATGTGTCTAATAGATCTACAGAGCGACATTAATGTGTCCTGAAGTAAAGTGAAACGGCTACACATCGTGTTTGCTGCCCTCACGCATCACGCACCTGTCAGTCAGTCAGCCAGTCAGTCAGCACGTAACCTTAAAGAGTTAAACAAATGACGCACAGCACTACTACGCTTGCAAACAAGTTTGCGCTGTTATAATTCACTTACCATTTAATATGTTTCTGTGCGATTATAATCCGCTATTTAAAAAAAACATGACTGAATGTTTTGAATAAAAAAGCTGTATTGTTGCTGTGGCGGGATCAATTTTGGCATGGCGCCTGCCATGGAAGAATGAATGTAGCGGAAACCATGTAATGTCTTTTTTTTTTAGCCGTGTGTGTGTGTGTGTGTGTGTGTGTGTGTGTGTGTGTGTGTGTGTGTGTGTGTGTGTTTGTGTGTGTGTGTGAGAGAGTGTATTCACTGTAAAAAATACTTAAAGTCATGACAACACATTGTTATGCGAATTATTTTAGACGTTAATCTGGTTTCAACTGTTTGGTTTTTTTAAGTTATGCACAGTTGAACTTTTATTTACATTATATATTTTTTAGACTGGTAGATTTATGTAAGGTTGGAAATTATATTTGTTTATTGAACAAAACTATTTGGGGTCCAATGTTTTTATACACGTTTAATATATTATACACTCATTTAATATATTATAAAAGCTATTAGAATGAAAAAAACATTATTCATTAGTATAATAAATAATTAATAATATTTTTATTATCGTTGTTAATTAAAAATATATTATTCATTATTATAGTACAATAATAATAATTTAAATAAAGTATAATAATAATGCAAATAGTATTATTGTTGTTTTTAATAATAAAACATAATAAAATATTATTAATTTAGGCAACGCAGTGGCGCAGAAGGTAGTGCTGTCGCCTCACAGCAAGAAAGTCACTGGTTTGATCCTTGGCTAGGTCAGTTGGCGTATCTGTGTGGAGTTTGCATGTTCTTCCTGCTTTCGCGTGTGTTTCCTCCGGGTGCTTCGATTTTCCCCAACTGTCCAAAGACATACGTACAGGTGAATTGGGTACGCTAAACTGTCCTTAGTGTATGAGTGTGAATGAGTTTGTGTGTGGATGTTTTCCAGAGATGGGTTGTGGCTGGAAGGGCATCCGCTGCGTAAAAATGTGCTGGCTAAGTTGGCGGTCCATTCCGCTGTGGCGACCCCGGGTTAATAAAGTGACTAAGCAGAAAAGAAAATGAAAATGAATGAATATTAATTATTATAATAAAATAATATTAGTTATATTAAAATAATAATTAGTATTTTGCATTAACCATAATTATTTTAAAAATTAATATCAAATATTTTAATAAAGTAATAAAAACATGATCAATTATAATAAAACAACAACAACAAATAATAATAATAATATAATAATAATAATAATAATAATAATAATAATAATAATAATAATATTGGTTATGATAATAATGTGTTGTTGTTGTTTTATTATTATAATAATTGATATTAATGTGGTCAATATAATAATTTATATTATTATTATTTTTATTATTCTTTTTATGATTATTAATATGTAGGTGTCATTAAATTAAATGTAACCATATTTTTATTTTATTTATTTTTTCTATCAGTAATAGTTATTTTAGTACATTTATCACACAGGTAAAATGAACAAACTCAAGTTAACATTTATTTTATTTCAACTCTAAAAATGGCCGTCTAAAAATAACATTGGCTGAGCACTGGTGAAAACGGCTTTATCATCCAGCGGTGTTGAAGTGAAGGCAGTGCTAGTTGTGTCTCTGCTGGCCGTTTGAAGCTGTTTTTGGCAGGGAAACTGTATTTGTCCCAGTGTTTGCCGGAGGGCCGTCATGCAGAGGTGACCCTTAGCCAGATCCTTCAGCCAAATCTGGATTTGAGGCCGTGACCACCAGAGTTGTGGCCTGGAGCGCAGCGTCTAAAGCCCTGAGTCTCCAGAGAATGAAGCTTGCATGTGTGTGTGTGGATCTGTGTATAAATAGCGAGCGGCTCACCTGTAGTGAATGTTGAGCGCGTGGCAGGAGGACTCAGTCTCCAGAACTCCACACTTTGATTAATTATCCTCTCCCTGTAGAGCAAACGGAGACTCACTTGACCTACATCCACAGTCTCTGAGGAGAAGAGCTTCAGGTGCCAGAGAGAGAGAGAGAAGTAGGACAGAGAGACCCTGAGAAACAGATTCTGGTTTCCACAACACTTACACATATACAGTTGAAGTCAGTTTGCCCTCCTATGAATTTTTTTCTTTCAAATATTTTCCAAAGGATGCTTAACAGAGCGAGGAATTCTTCACAGTGTTTTATATAGGGATGCACCAGTCCCGATACTTGGATCAGATATTGGCTCGATATCGCATATTTTTCTGAATCAGTCTGCTGGTACCGATCCAAATCTGATCTTGTGCGTGCGCTTTTTTCTGTGTCATTTATAAGCCAACAAAAGCCACAAAGGTAGCCTATTATAAGGCACTAGAGAGTTGTCATGTAGGCCTACTATATCCCAAATGGGCCAGCCCGTGGCATAGGACGTAAAGGCAAATTCTAAGGGCAGTGTACATCCAGGGGGTGCCAGAAATGAGGCGCGGTTAAGTTGGTTTTGTTTTCGATATTTCTGACACATTCAGTGATAGACGGCAATTACTCAAAAACCTCTTACTCTAAAAAGATCTAAAGTGTGTTTCCAACAAAAAGACAAAGCTGGTTTTGTTTCACAGCTGCCTTTCTTTTTTTTACTCGACATAACGACCACTGCTCCGTTTAAGCCCTCGCAATATGCGTTAAGCTTGGAGAGCTCGCGCTGAGTTATTGTAGCTCAAAGATTTGATCAAAGCTATTTCTAAATTCGGTTTTAAACTTGTTTTTAATAAAACAAATATGTACTGTCATCATGGCAAAGATAAAATAAATCAGTTGTTAGAATTTAGTTATTAAAACTGTTATGATAAGAAACTTGTTGAAAAAAATATTTTCTCCATTAAACAGGAATTGTGGGAAAAATATTAAATAATAGAAATTAATAATTAAATTTTCAAAAAACAGTAAAAAAATAAAATAAAATAAAAACTGTAAAAAAAAGATCCTTACAAATATATTTCTGTCTTGTGAACTGTAATCCACACGTGAGTCCAGCTGCTCTCTCATAGCGTGAAATGAAAACAAAACCTTCATTGCAGCACATTTATAAACAAAACTCTGACTCGTGTCTCCAAACAATTCTTCTTCTACTTGTTATGGCAACACAACGTGGCGTCTCTCTGCTGTCTGAACACTGTACGGGTACAAACAGTCTTTGAATCTGGTTATGTTTCATAGCTGTCTTTTTCTTTTTTTCGCTTGACATTACGACCACTGCTCCGTTTAAGCCCTCGCAATATGCGTTAAGCTTGGAGAGCTCCCGCTGAGTTATTGTATAATGATGGTTTGTTTTGTAGGCAGTCGGAAAAAAATAATTCTAATAATTCTCACCTCAACTGTATTTACTAAAACAGGGGTTCTTAATCTTTTCAGCCCACTACCCTCAAAATAACAACTCCAGTGACTTGCAACCCACTTGTAACGTAAAATCACACTATTGCTGTGACACTAATTTAGCATAATAACTCCTCCAGGGGTCGCAATCCAATGGAAAAAGCTTTTTATTTGCATGTTGTTGTTGTTGTTGTTTATGTATCTATTAAATATTAAGTATATATTAAATATATTATAAGTTGAAAACTATTTTATCTTCTGTAGATTATGTATAAAATATGGTCATTCTTATAGTTTAATAACATATGTGAGATTTTTGGAAATCACGCGATTTTAAGTACCACTGTACTAAAAGTTTTTTATATGAACATTTTCATATTACTCGGTAATATTACTGAAAATAATTTAAACACTGAATAAATATAAACATACACACATTTACACACAACTAAATAAATAGACTCGCTGATGGGCTAAAAATTTGTGGAAATCTGCGACTTTCTTCAAGCGCAGATTTCGTGTGGACTTATGGGTGTTTTGAGCACAACCTGCATTAAACCAATCAAAGTCTCATCTCACATTCCCTTTAAGAGTCAGTTGCCATGCGCCATGGCGCGTTTTCTATTTACATGTGGACTTTGTAAGTGGAAAAATCTAAACTCTTCGCTTAAGAGAAAACGGTTAAATAGAGCATTTGCAGCACGAGGATAAAGAACGAGCCTCCTCCATTCAGCCTCTTTACTTTCTCTTTACTTTTACTCTTTATTCCTTTACTTTGGTGGAGTAAGGAAACAGTGGAAACTCACTCCACTGAAGACATCCATTAGCCTACATATTTAATTTTATTTGTTAAGCTCAAAGATTTGATCAAAGCTATTTCTAAATTCGGTTCTACACTTGTTTTTAATAAAACAAAGATATGCTGTCATAATGGCAAAGATAAAAGAAATCAGTTGTTGGAAATTAGTTATTAAAACTATTATGATTAGAAACTTATTAGAAATTCTTTTCTCCATTAAACAGGAATTGGGGGAAAATATTAAATTAAAATTTAACAGGAGGCTTAATAATTTTTAGTTTAACTTTATATATTTTCAGTGGGCTTTGTTTTCTTTATGCAAAATGTAGTTCCTCATTCTTTCCTTTGTGTTTTGAGTTGACACATCACCTTGATGATTTTATTTCCTTCTTCCACTGTGTTTCCCTGTCTTTCTAATGATCCTGAAGCAGATTTGAGGATGTTTTCAGCAGAGTCTCGTGGGGAAAAGCGTCGTGTGCTGCTCTTCATCTGCGACCATACATCACTTTGCTTGTTATTTTCCCTTTTGAGATTTTCAGCTGGGTGTCTGTGCGTTAATAAAACACATCTGACTGACACCGCATGCAGAAACAGCAGCGTCTCTAGTGATAGACTGATGACAGCACAGATAAACACTGAAAGACCGAAGCGTCTGGGTGAGACGTGATGATCGTACATTAGATTTGAGGAGTGACGCGTGCATTAAAATAATATGACAGTGAATCACTAGAATGAGTCATTATGCATGAGTGTATGAAATACAAGAGGGACCATGATGAGTCACAAACTGTAACTGTGATACATACTGTACACACACACTTGAACGGCTATCTTTATAGGGACGTCCTATAGACATAGTGAAGTTTCTACTATACATGTGGTAGATTCTCTCCCACAGCCCTCACAGGAAATATTCAGCGTTTCTAAATAATTAATAAATAAATTAAATAAGCAGTTTAAAAATACTTAATTCTGTGTGATTTATGAGCCGCTTTCCATATAGGGACCTAAGAAATGTCCCCAAAAGGTCGGTATTTACTAGTATTTATTCATCTTAATGTACAGATTAACACCAATGACTGAGAGATTCTGGAATTGTTCTCTAAATTTAATTAGTAATTTTTTTTTTATTATTATGGTGACTTGAGAAAGCCAACGTACTGTTATATTACATAAACTTCTACTTCTTCTGTCTTCTTCTTCTGGGACTAATTTCTATATCCATCTCCTCTTAGACCATTCATACTACAACCAACAAACTAACTCCAAACCTCCAAACTGGTCTGACTCGGGTTGCTATATCTTTTCCAACTGATCCGACTTACGGTTTTCCCAAAACTCACCCGGAAAATTCAGAAAAGTCCAATTGACTTAACATTGGGTCAAACTTTGACCTCCTGACTTTGCACCAGACTGTCATACAGACTAAAGGTTGAGCTTATTTGACTCGGACTACCAATCTGCCAACCTTTAAACTTTTTTGCCACACCCTAGCAACCACTTACGGCACCTTAGCAACTGTCCCATAGACTCCCATTATAAAATACTGCCATTGACTAGGAACAGTTTAGTTCTAACTAGGGTTGGGCCGATAGATGATGCCATCGTCCATGGCCGATGGTCAATAGATAAAACGATGCTGAGCCGGCATCGCTAATCCTCCACGCCACCCTCGTCGCAAACCCGCTCGCAAATAATACACATTCAGGCCCCGTTTTCACTAATACGTCTTAATGTTAAAATGGCATTTTAGAACGAAAATGATCCACAGCCACACTGTGTTTTACCTAGGATTTCTGAACAGCCCTCCGTCCGCTGAAAATGCACATCACGTGACCACATACACACAGCCACACACTGTCATGCACTCGTCTGAGTTGAGCTCCAGAGAGCAGTGCACGTCGGACAGTTTATCAAAGATGTACCCCTGGAACGGGTCTCACTACACAGCAAATTCATCAGAGTTAAATTCTCGGTGTTGAAGCATTTCAGAGTGAAGTGTTGACGTTAAAGAGTTAGATTTTGATAAATGAATATAATAAGAGTTAGAATTGATTTTATTCAGTGCGAAATCAAGGAGTTATCTTTTTTACACTTGGTGGTGTTATTTCCAACATCCGGGAATTCATGCAGCCCCAGTCACTGAAGAATTTTCCAGACGCCATTTTCCATCTGAAGTTTAGAACAGCAACTGGTGAGTCAAACTACCTAAATGTTGGTATTTTACTGACTTTCTTTAAGGAAATACAGTTGTAAACATATTGTTAAGTTATTAACTTTAGAATGGAGTGACAATTTTAATCTTCCGCGGTTCATTCATGGTCGTTTGTGTATCTAGCTTAACTGTAACTGCATTACTATTGACTTCTTTTCAAGAATGTTTTTTATATATGCTCACGCATACAAAGTGCATTAAAACATCAAATGTACATGTTCAACGCATTTCTGTGACGCTTAATGCCATTTTGTGCGTTGTTACCCATCTGTAAAATAAAATCGACACTTCTCCTTTAATTCGAAGCAAACTAGCGAGGGAATC
The DNA here is from genome assembly GCF_052040795.2 of Danio rerio. Taxonomy (NCBI): domain Eukaryota; kingdom Metazoa; phylum Chordata; class Actinopteri; order Cypriniformes; family Danionidae; genus Danio; species Danio rerio. Next base: position 4,384,875 of record NC_141037.1, read on the forward strand.
CCCGGAGCCGCCTAACGTTAGCCTACTCTGCCCGGATGCTAACGGCAACACAGGACGGTTTCCATAAGCTCTGGAGAGTTTCTAAAACATATCTGGTGAGTAAATCAACACATGCTTACTTGTAAAAGGCTTTCTGACTAAAACATATGATTGTTTGTTATTCGTGTTCGTTAATTTGGTTATTTTAAACACCGCGGCCCTTTTAAACTGGTTCATTCGTGGCCGTCCATATACCGTTAGTCCATAGACTCGCGTGATAACGTACGCTTGAATTATATTAAGTGTTGACAACCATTAAAGTCGGAATGTTAACATTAATGTGTTTAAATGACCGCGTTTGCACTTTTTGGACATTTACGTTACAGAAGTCTCCCGGAAGTTGCGGGACTAACGTTAACGTTATCCCGCAAATGCACAGAGACTCCCAAATGCCCAAGTAGATGCCCGCAAATGAATGATAATTTCCCGGAAATCGCGCGTCTCCCGCCCGGTCATTAAACACTTTGCACACCCTTCTCATCCGCATCCCTCCCAGCTCTTCAGGTACGTCGTGCGCAAGTCAACCCCACCGCTCTTCAGGTACGTTCGCGCGCAACTCATCCCATTGCTCTTCAGGTTCTCATCTCTCCCGCTACCTCTAGCAAATCAACTCTGTATCCCCCGAAAATGACTTTTCATTTCACCCCAACTCGGGATGTCTGACGTTAGTAAGTTAGGCTATTTCTGTAGTCAGGAACATCTTAGTCAAACTTTTTCTCCTGCATGATATTGTGCTTATAGACTAAACCTAGCATGTACACAACATTTCCGTTTTATTAAAGACAATTTAGTGCGTTGTAAACAGCCACCTGTCTGTAAAATTAATCAACTGATTCATATTTGTGCAGCCTAAAGATGATACAGGTTTGATATGTAGATTTATTATCAATAATCAACATCTGAATCAAAAGATATCTGAAAAAGTGTGAGGCATACTTTGTGATGTTCATCTCTCCTTTTTATCTGAAGGTTATGCATATGTGTTAGATACTAATGTGGTGTTGTTTTTTAACAGCCACAGTTCTCTATACAATAACACAAGACCCTGTGACGGTGGCTGATTAGAGACGGATGGTGTATTTCCAGAGTTGGTGAAATGACCAAGCACACCTTCTTGGTCATATGTGGTGATAATAATGAAGGTATGTTTGATAAAGTTCTGTATTTGTTTCACAAGCTGAGAGGGTATTAGAGCATTAAAGAATGACAAATGACATGAACGTGATAAGTTTTGTATTGTGGGTGAACTGTTACTTAAATAATGTTTTGCTCTGCTTTGCACTTTTTCTCTTCTGCTTATCCTAATATTTTAGACTATATATGGACTTGAAACATCTGCTAGACTCCAGGAAAGGTGGTGTCAATACTGGACCTGAAAGGGCCTAACAAGTTGAATCTGGTAAAGGCACGCGCACACACACGCACGCACACGCTTACAGAAAACTGTAAGTTTATCAATATTTTTTACACTGTGGCCAATATTTTGGGGAAGTCAGCATCACTAAATGATAGATAATGAAGCTCCTCTAAATTTTGCTTCAAGTGTTGTGTTAAATTCAGGATTCTGGACAGACAGCTGCCTGTTTTTCCAGTTCTAGTCATAGTGGTTAACCTAATTGTTTTTGGAGATTCCAACAGTGATTTATGTGTTTTTTCTACTTTTCCATATCCTGTCACCTCAACCAGCTGGGAGAGTCAAGTTGTGGATCATCATGAAGATTTTCAAAAGGTGAGTTTAGATTTCTTGAATGTTTTATTTACTTTAAATGTTCTTTTAAATATATCATAGAATTTGATTGCTATTTGTTTTCAAACATTTTTCTTAGTCATGCTGGAGTCTTGAAGAGTTCTTAGATGAGCATCGCCCTATATCCGTGCATCAGGAACCACCAGACGAGCGATCAGCATCGTCATGGATAAAAAGGTCATCCTGTGGCTGGGAAGCACTTCATTCACAGGACATGCTTGATGAGATTTCCTAGCTCCAGTTTGTTTTCACACAAGTTTACAGCATTTATACCTTCATTTAAACTGCCGTGTTTGATATGGAGGACCAAGGAAACACCAGAAGTGAAAGATTTGCACGCCAAGTAGTTTAAAATGTAATTTCAGAAGAAAACTATGCGTTCAGAAGAAAACTATGAGTGACGCTATATTGAACTTTCAAATTGCTCTGATGAAACATCAAGTTTGGACCAAAGGACTGAAACAGCCTTTTTGTGCACTGGTCATACATATTTTGTTGATACTGTCTGTACTAATAAAACATTTAAAGCATATTTGACATTGTTGCATTTTAAAAACTGAATGAATTGTTGAAGTGGTGAATGTTTTCAAATAAAATGTTTTTTCTTTTGTAATTTACAGTCTATTTGACCTTTTTGCCATATTTACACTCAAGAGAGTTGAATAAAATAACTATATATTGTAGTAAAAAAATGACTACCTGGCGGTGTCAAATATAGTTACATTTTTAACTCTGCCCTGAGTTAAAATTAACCCTTACTTCGGTGTCAATGTGCCAACCCTTTTGAAAGTGTTGATTTAACTCTGTTTTGAGTGGACCCCATGAGACACTTTCAAAGTGTTGAAATTAACACCCATAGAGTTGTTTTGGGTCCCCATATTTTGCTGTGTATAGTTGTTAAACTTGATATTCAGACATCCCAAGTCTCCCGGAAGTTTGCATTTGTGGGACTCATAATGCCTGCAAACAAGTGGTGATCTCTCGGAAATCGCGCGCCTCCCTCCTGGTCCTCAAATAAGTCACGCACCCTTCTCACCCCCGGATCCCTCCTCGCTCTTCAGACACGTCGCTTTTCACATGATGACGATGCCATTGTCCATAGCGATGTTTCGAATTATGCATTATACGATGCCAAATTGGTCGACATCGCCTAACCCTGTTCCAACCCTGCTTCAATACACTTACCTGTAGGTTTCGAACAAGCCTGAAGGACTCAATTAGATTGGATCAGGTGTTTAATTAGGGTAAAGCTAAACTGTGCAGAGCTGCGGCCCTCCAGAAACTAGCTTTGACATCTGTACTCTAAACCATTCTCAGATGGGATGATGGACCAAATCATATGTTACCATGGGCCAACTTTGGCCCGCGGGCCCTAGTTTGGGCATCTCTGATCTAAATGAATCAGTCGTTTCGAACAAATCATTTTCGCTTATCAGGACACGGACTTAAGGTCCGGCTGCTCTCACATAGCATGAAATGAAAACAAAACCTTCATTGCAGCACATTTATAAACAAAACTCTGACCCGTGTCTCCAAACAATTCTTCTTCCACTTGTTTTGGCAACACAACGTGGCGTCTCTCTGCCGTCTGAACTCTATACGGGTACAAACCAGCCTGATCTCACGAGGAAACGTAAGTATTTTACGTTTTGCCAGTTAAGTGGCTAATTCGCACGAATTCGTACGAGTTCAGTCGTACAAAACGGTACGATTTTAAAAAGGAGGCGTGGCACCTGACCCCACCCCTAACCCCAACCGTCATTGGGGGATGAGCAAATCGTACTAAATTGTACGAATTGGATCGTACGAATTCATACAAATTAGCCACTTAATGAAAAAGTTACGAATTGCCGTGAGATTGTGTTGGTACAAACAGTCTTCGAAGCTATCATGCATATTAATGAAGTTGCACCGCATACACAATAGAGCATGTTAATCGGTTTGAATCAAGTCTTTTTCATGAATTCAAGCAGCAAACTCAGAGAAGTCATGATGCACTTGCAGGTACAGACATCCATGCTGGAATACACACAAGGATCTAATCGCCGTGATGCAGCTTAAAAATTTTGTTTCAAACCAGAAGAACTAATTTGCCTGAAATAACACAAAAACAACCAATTTTCAAATTTTTTGCTAAATATATGTGTCCTAATATTGTTTTTAGCAGTGTGGGACACATAAATGACTGTCAACAGCTCAAAAATAAAGTGTTTTGGTGTTTCGTGACTCTTTGAGGATGAAATTGATCATCATGTCAGTTTGAAAGTGTGATAAATACAGATTGTAATTGATTTGACAGTGTAGAGTATTTCACAGGTCCTCCTGAGTGTTTTGTGGGTTAACTGCATTAACACACTGCTCTTCTGTCTCTGCGCCGCTGCGTCTCGACAAAACCCCACCGTAATTGAAAGATCCACAGGCCACTTTCTGTTGCGTTTATTCAGTTTATCTTTACAGAGGAGGAGAGCCAAAGTGAAATCAAATACCGCCAGAGAAATGAAAAGCTCAGCAGTTTTACATGAGTCTCAGGCTTGTGTGATTTACAGAAATAGCTCACCTGAAAGAGAAGAGTTCCAGCCAGTTTCTTACATGAGCTGTCACAGGACTTGAGAAGACAAGTCTGGTGCTTTTATGATTTTAATAGTGCTTTATGCGCACCGTTGGAAGAATTCCCAAGCTTTTCTTTGGTATCTTAACCTGAAATATTTACTCTAAGTCTTCTGAGAGCCTAGTTAATGTTTTGTAATTTTAATAAGGGGCGTTACAGTGGCTCAGTGGTTAGCACTGTCGTCTCACAGCAAGAAGGTCGCTGGCTCGAGTCCTGGCTGGGCATTTCTGTGTGGAGTTTGCATGTTCTCCCTGTGTTAGTGTGGGTTTCTTCTGGTTTCCCCCACAGTCCAAACACATGCGCTATAGGTGAATTGAATAAACTAAATTGGCCGTAGTGTAAGTGTGTGTGTGTGTGAATGAGTGTGTATGGGTGTTTCCCAGTACCGGGTTGCGGCTGGAAGTGCATCCTATATAAATATTCTATATAAATATAAATTTACAAACTATATAAAACATACAGTATGCTGGAATAGTTGGCGGTTAATTCCCCTGTGGAAATAAGGGACTGAACCGAAGGAAAATGAATGAATGAATTTCAATGAGTTTTAGCTGCAGTATATGACCTTTCTTGTTCAAAATTAAGTAAATGTGTTTTTAAAGTAATTACATCATCTGCACTATATGTTGATTTGTGTAGTAGCGGAATTAGCTCAATTTATGAATATTAATGATCAGCAGGGCTTTACGTTAAAGGGCCATGAAACCCCCTTGTTTCAGCAGGGTGTTTTCACACCTCTACTTTGGAAAAAGTCAGAAAAGTGGGCGTGTCCAGCTCCGTTTAGGGGGGAGTGTCGGAGGAACTAAAGTGGGATGGTGTGGGAGTGTATATTTGTGCACGCGCGAGTTTCAGTCAAAATACACACACATGAGAAAGTGATGGTGTTTAACCTTCATGGACATCTGTAGTCGAATTATTTGCCAAATTATTAAATGTTGGACTTTAACTGCAGTTTGGCTCTTTCATTCAGGGAATTCATTCATGTCCCTCGCGACAAACGAGATATTTGATTCGAGAATCTGCTCTAAGCGTGTATTTTTCATGCAATGTTTGATACCGCACGGCGAATAAGAGAAAAAAAACTCTGCATTTTCCGGAAACTTAGATGCACACGGCAGGTAGCGTCAGAAAGCCGCGTGTGTTATTTCGGTCACAAAATGCGGTGCTATGTTTGCACTATAGTTAACTTAATTCGATACGAACAAACTGAATAAACAAAGAGCACTGGTCGCTCACTTACCAAATCTGTTGAGACAGGACAATCACCAGCAACTAGAGCCGCGTCTTTATGAAGAGAAGACTAACGTTACAAGCGAATCCGGATTTCAGCGTTTGCAGATGAGAACAGCTCTCAGGTAAACAATGTTCCTCCTTAGACACGTAAGTTATTGTTGTCGAGCGTCGCGTACACTGTTAATCCACACGTGATCCAGCTGCGCTCTCACAGAGAGAAAATGAAAACAAAACTTAACTGCAGCAAACTATAAAAGCAACACTTCACGCTTGTTTTGCCAACACAACGTGGCGTCTCTGTGGCGTTAACACGGTGACACTAATGAATATTAATGAAGTTGCACAATAGAGCGCGCTGATTGGTTTGAACCAAGCTTTACTCATGCATTAATGCAACACACTGTAAGACGTAATAAGACACACTCTGGCACAGACGTCCAGTCTGCACGCTGGAATACAACGCTATTATGTCATGACCGTGACGCAGCTTCAAAAATTCGTTTCAAACAGGAAGTACAAATTTGCTTGAAATAACGCAAAAACAACCACTTTACACTTTTTAGTGAAATATAGGTGTCCTAATAGTGTTTTTAGCAGTGTGGGACACATATATGTCAACAGCTCAAAAAATGTGTTTGGGTGTTTCGTGACCCTTTAACACCTGCCAACCCGCCAAATGCGGGTAGATTTCGGCGGTGGCGGGGAAGACGGACACTCCCACTACCCCCTTTGGCTGGTTGAAAATAATTTTCCCACATAGTAATTCTTAAAAGCAGTGTTTGACAATAAGGATGGTCCAATATGCATGCACAGGCGATCGAGAAGCAACACAACTGACAAAAATAATTGCGTTCGCAACTTCGCGCGAGCAAAGTAGGTAAACACCGAATGAGAGGATAATCACTCGCGCTAACAGCTGAGGTGATGCTGTTTATAACGCGTGCGCACTCCCGATTCCTTTTGTGAAGCAACTGTGTCTAGTAACAAAACTGGTGTGATCGGTTCTCTTTCAAATAAACTGGACAAAAAGGGATGCTCATGCACCCACAGTCTTGCTGCTTTCTAGAGTTCCGGAGTTGACTTATTGTAAGCAGCGCCAGTTGCTTTAGCTTTAACCATTCTTGAACAGATTATTAACGGGTCTATCATTAACTATGTGTGTGTGATCATCCTTTCATTATCACACAGTATGTTTTTTACCTGCTTTCTTTTGCATTAATATGGTTTAATTATATATTTTTTAGAATAACATTGCTTTAATGGGAGAATAACTCCCCATTTATGTGTAGTTGACTGGTGATCTGGGACCTTTAGCCAGAACACATGACTGTGCACATGTTTTGTCTAATAAAAAGTTTAGTATTCAGCTATGTTTTGCATATTTTCACACATTTAAAATTTGTGGCTAAGAAATAATTAACTGTTTATTTATGGTGTGGTCAGAGATAAATGGGGTAAATCCTTCATTTTGGGCTTTGAAAATTATGAAAACTAATTGTAATATATGAAACCCTGACTCATTTGCTCATGATTATTGAGCAAGCTCATATACGACACAGAAAAAGTGAAATGAGGAGGCATGTAGAGATAACGCAAACTCTAAATCAAGTCATTTTACAGGGTTCAACGCTAAGGATTTTTTATACGGGTCCGATCGGGCCATTGGTTGAGATTTTTACTTGCCCTGCCAAAATTTTCACTGGCCCCACCAAAAAAAAGTTAATAGCTATTTCTTAGCCACATATTTTAAATAATGGCAAAATTATGCCTGTGAATCTAGAATTTAAACATTTTAAATATGTTAATAAATGTATAATGAGCAAAATTCAAGATTTTATGCAAATGAAAGAGCAGTATGAAAAATGTGCTGGTATTTTAATGCAATTCTAAATAATTTTTTTATAAAAATGGCTTGCCAAACTGACAACTTTTATTTTTATTTTATTTTTTTTCAGTTTCTTAATTTTGTTCCCATGTAGTTATCTGCTTCTAAGACTTTAGAAAAAGACGTTTTCTTTTAGCCTCATTGTTTAATTTTGCCGCCATGTTGCCATCTTTACGCTGTATGAATTGTTACCAGGTTACAAAAAAAAAAAAAAAAAAAAACGTGCTCAACGTTACTGGCCGATAGGGGCCAGTAACAATCCTGTCTACTGTCCCGAGTGTCTTTCACACTGGCCCCGGGCCACCGGGCAGTCCTTATTGTTGAGCCCTGTTTTAGCATGTCAATGTCATATTTATGTGTATAAAATATATTTTCCCAACACTACAATTGTGGCTAGTGAAAATGGCGAGTGGCTAGTAATGTTGGAAAACTACTAGCCACAGTGGCTGGTGGTCAAAAAAGTTAATGTTAAGACCTGATGATCAGTAATAACAAGGTATTTGTTACGCGCGTCTGTGTTATTTAATTCATTTATTTATTTGTTGCCGGTTTGTGCTTGTTGCGCTCGAGTTATAGGAGGAGTGTTTCTACCCGGCTTGTCCAGGATTGGATGACGCCCGTGACATCACTGGGGATTCCCAGTATATAAGGCTGACAGCAATGGCGGCTCAGTCTCTCTCTGCCTCTCTCGCAGTCTCGCTCTCCCACAGCTCGGTGGTGACTTGCGCTCAGGCGCTCTTTAGTGTGCTCTCTTTAGTGCCGCTCTCTTCAGTGTTTTGTTCTTGTTAACCTTTTGATTCTTTAGTATTTTTAATGTGTTAACTATTTTATTTATTTTGATACTTTGTTTTCGTAGCAGGTAGTGGATTATTTTTCGTAGTCACGTTCTGTTATTTATTTAGTTTAGCGAAGGTAAGCAGTGGTCCGGAAGGCTCATCTGTTGTTTATTCCTTTCAGGGGAGTTTAGGTAAGATCTGTCCATTTAAAAACAGTTAGTCTGTTTTACACCTGTTTAACTTAGCTGCGCTACCTGTCTACTTGATTTTTGTTAATGTTTCACTTAGGATTTTTGAAAATTAAACGTATTGACGGGACGTCAATTTATTGATTCAATCGTCTGTGTCTTTCATATGTTTGGCTCAAACCTTTATTGTTGTTGTTAATCGAGCCAGTTTTGAGTTTTGGGCCATAACAGTATTATTAGTTATGAATAGTCAGAATTAGGCAACACGATGGCGCAGTAGGTAGTGCAGTCACCTTACAGCAAGAAGGTGGCTGGTTTGAGCCTCGGCTGGGTCAGTTGGCATTCCTGTGTGGAGTTTGCATGTTCTCCCTGCGTTCAAGTGGGTTTCCTCCGGGTCCTCTGGTTTCCCCCACAGTCCAAAGACACGTGGTACAGGTGAATTGGGTAAGCTAAATTGTCCGTAGTGTGTGAGTGTGTATGGATATTTCCCAGAGATGGGTTGCAGCTGTGGCGACCCTGGATTAATAAAGGGAATAAGCCGAAAAGAAAATGAATGAATATTCAGAATAAACTTGTAGTTAATTTAAGTTAATAAATATATCAATGACTTTGCGGACTCTGTAATTATTTATTTAGAAAGGGAATTATAGCTGCTACTTTTGAAGTGGATGAATTGTTTAGAGGTTTTAGTAAACTTATGCTGGTAGCAAGGGACTATTATTAAAGTGGCTTTTTCTGTGAAGCAAAGCAAAGACAATCCAACGTGGTTATAGCGTGATTTATTGACTAGTTTAATATATAACCAACAAATGTACGAAACATAAAAACAACATAGAAAACTGAGAGTTTAGATGAAAGAAGGCATCTCAGTCTCGCACAACTATTAAGAACCACCAAGTATGTAAACACCCTAAAAGGGCACAGCATAACGCACGACTAAATACCTGTATTTAGTGGGTCTCTCTGTCTCTTGTTGTGCAAGTTTCTCTGATGCTTAGAAGATGAAGTCTTTTAAGTTTTCTGTCATTTGTGTGGGGTTTGTGATGCAGATCGAATCAAATGTGAGACGCAAACATATAAGAAAAATAAGAAACGTTGGCTTAGGCGAGTCACGTGGGTACAGAAACGCGGTCTGCCCTTTGTGTCAGGAACCTTCTGCGATGACGTGGGGGTGTAACAGCTATTTAAAGGTTTTGGTCGGGTAACTTCCAATCTCTCCTGAATGACAAATGGCATGAGAGGAAAAGTTGCGCGGGAAAATTTTTCTTTGTTCCTCCTCCATGGTCTGTACTGTCTCAAGACAGATATGAAAAAACTTTACCCATGGTTTGAAATTATACCAAGCATACAATTTATCATCCTGTGTCTTAGATCATGAGCTGTAGAGTTATGCCTAGTTCAGACTGCGTGATTTTAACCCCCATTTTGGCTCGCCGACAGGTTTTGAGAAATCGCCGCCAAATGCCTGAAATCACAGGCAAATCGCTGCTCGTGCATGTGAGTGACAATCACACAGTATGAACGATCAAAGACGCGATCTGAGAGAATCGCTGATGAGTCGCCGATGCCTGTGAGATATTTGGCGTGCTGAATATCTGGAGCTGTCGGCGATTCAAATCATGCCGTGTGAATTGAGTTTTGACTGAAAATAACATCAGCCATCGCCTACAGCCAATGAGAGAGCAGCTTTCACTTGTGTGTGCGTGTGTGTATACCTGCTGCAGGCCAGCGGGAGGCTGGGGGAGAAGTTAAAAACGCTCTTTTTCGGTTTATTTGGACCCACGAAATGGAGGAAAAACTAGTGGAGGTTTGACAGGACTCAGGAGCAACCGTGTCTGTTTGACGTTTCATACAGAAATAAATTAGTTTATTATCAACGTTGAGGAGAAATGGCTAATTCCCTTTAAACCCAGTTGAGCAAACATGTACATGTTCTACCCCATTAAAGGCTTCTTTCTCATTATGTAGTTAATAACAAAAGATATACGACGTGTTTTTGGCTGTGAGACGTAGTTTGGACAAAGTTGTCGGCGATTCTCCCTATAGTAAAGTCATGCAATGTAAATGTCCATGTCGCCGAACCATCTTGCAGTGTAAACAAAGCAGCGACGAAACGCTAGCCCAGATAGTCATGCAGTGTGAAAACATCTGTGACACGACTAGTTTGAAAATCATGCAGTCTGAACTCGGCATTATGTATGGAAAAAAAACACCAAACATGACACTTTTAGAAATCCATAACATAATTCATGCTTTCTAAGTTTGTCTAATGTCTTGAAAAGGCCATATATGTCAGTGTTCTGCCACTCTGGTCTTGTAGATTCTTGTTTTCGGACACTCGGACACTAGCTCTGTCTCGTCCTGTTTCTGTCATTGTGTGTGTCTCTGTGTGTGCGCGCGCCGTCGTGGGTGTACGCAGAGTGTGCGCACTCCCGCTTGATGCGGCTGCGCAGGCTCTGCGTGCCTCGGACGCGCGCGCTCTTGTACTCGTGTGTTTTCGTCTGTCTACAGCGTGGGGTTTCATTCCCAGCGTCTCAGTCCAGTTGGTTTCAGTTTTGGTCGGCGCTAGGATGAAACATGCACGCTGCGTGTGTGAGTGCACGGTGAGTGTTTTCATTCATCGTGTACTCGTGTCTTTCGTTCAGTCTTCTGTTGTGTGTTGTGTTTGTGTGGTGCGTGTTTACATGCGCCGCGTGCTTGTGGTGTTATGAACACGCGGTTAATGAGTTCTCTCATTGGCTGCGTGTTCTAGTCTTGTTTTATGTGAGCGCATGGCTTGTCTTGTCTCTGTCATGCGCTCTCCTGTCTATTGTCTAGCCCCACCCTCATTGTTAACCCATTATTAGTTAATTATGTTCATCTGTTTGTGTTAATTTCCTACAGTTTATAAACCCCTCATGTTTGCTGCCCTGTGCCAGTTCGTCATCACATGTCGTTGTTTGAAGTCTTGTCCTGTCGTGTTTCCAGTCCTGATCCTTGCCAGCCTGCCCAGTCCAGTTTGTTTGTGTATGTATTTGTTTTGTTAATGTTTTCCTCCTCGGGGTAGTTTGTTTTGCATTTTATTTTATTTTTATTATTTTATAAATTCCCGTTTCCCTGCATTTGAGTCCTCGCTCCTTTTTCCCCATTTTCCCATCCACAACCCTGACAATATACTGGTGTAAGACATAAAAGAGAAATTAAGGAAGAGAACACAAAGGTTACAAACACATTACATGTATTTTGGGCTGAATTTTGAGATTTTTATGAGTCCATTTCAATAGCGTGTCTCTGAGTGTGTGTGTGGGTCCCAGAATGGACGGCTTTTTTCTTTGGAATGTCTTTGAAGATGGGACAACTCTAGCTTTGGCGAGCATCCTGGTAGATAAGATATAAGATGTCACGGAGTAACTTTCACCGGTAGACTCGCCTGGTGTCATAAACTCACGAAGAACAAATCCAGACCCTGAGGTTAGGGGTAACAATGGAATTTCACCTCCAGACTGTATGTTACAGTGTGTTTTCATTATATTTGTGTCAATTTAAACTTTCGTCACCCTAAATTTAAGATTTTATTCTCTGCATATCCAATATTTTTGATTACAGTAATTTAGTTGGAGCATTTTTTCAATATTTATTTAATCATTTTAGTACTAAATGAATCGCTTTATTAGCTGATCAACTCAATTCATATTTTTGAATTGCATATAACATACCATCTATTTGGATTACACCTTTTTAGTAAGTGAATTATTTAGATATATTTATTCATTTAATATATTTTTTATTTAAATATTACTTGTTTAATTGATTCACTTCTGTAAGGCCTGTTTATCATTAGCGTCGCTGAATTACATTGTTTTCCATTCTTTTGAAATGCACAGTTTTCAATTAAACCAATGTTGTAATGTATTGTAATGCAATCTAAACTTTTTGTGATGCATATTAGTGCAAATATTTGCATTTTAAATGGATGAAATAATGATTTTCTACACAATACTCTTAGTATAAAAATGAAATGTTTGTTTCCGCAAAACATTAATTAATGCAAATTTTGTGCAGTTTTTTGAATACATGCATTTTTAAAATGATGATTTAAATAAAATCAAATAGATGCATATGTTTTTTTATAATAAACTGTGTCTGAAGATGTATGATTTTTTTTTATTTATTTGTTTTGCATGTTTTGATCTTGAGTATAAATCTTAAAATCTAATTATTTGCTTATTATTATTATTATTTTTTTTTCAACAGACAAAAACCGGACTTGCCCTCTTGTACGACGAGCACACAAGTAACACATACGACGTTCGCCTAAAGTTAACGAAAGATTTGTTAATCATACAGAAACAGGACGTGGTTTGTGCGAGTGGCATCGAATCTCATTTAAATGTAAGTACTGAGTCTTTACCTTTGGCTTGATACATCATGGTTTAAAAATGCAATATGATGCTTTTTTTTAAAGGTTGTTTTTTTATTTATTTGTTTATTCTTTAATTTGTGTCCAGCTCAGTGCATTGGGATTATACCCAAAGCTCCAGTTTGTTGGGGAAATGTAATATTTCTTGCCATAATCATCAGTTTTTGCTTTTAAACATCAACATTCATTTGTTTTGAAATGAATCAGCTGTTTTGAAAGAGTCGTTTGAGTCTGTGAATCAGTTTTTCATTCGAGTCACCTGATTTGTTTAAACGAATCAACTGTTTTGAAAGTCATTTGAGTCCCTTGATTCTTTTCAAATGAATTGGCTGTTTTGTGAATCAGCTTTTGTTATGTAGAGACGCTTTCTTGATGTGTTTAAACAAAATGGCTGTTTTATATTAATTGATTAATTCTGTGAATTAATGATCCATTTGTAGAGACAGTCACTTGAATTGTTTTGAAACAAATCTGATGTATTCATAATATCAATTGTCAGTGGATCAATTATTAATTTATAGTCACTTAATTTGTTTTGAAACGAATCTGCAGTTTTGAATGAATCAATCATTGATCCATTTGTAGAGACGGTCACTTGATTTTTTTTTTATAATGAATCAGTGGTTTTGAATGAATCAGTTAAGCTAGAGAATCAATGCTCCATTTGTAGAGACGGTCACTTTATTTGTTTTATAATGAATTCGTGGTTTTGAATGAATCCATTAAGCCAGCGAATTAATGATCCATTTGTATAGACAGTTACTTGACTTGTTTTATAATGAATCGGCAGTTTTGAATGAATCGATTAAGCCAGCAAATCCAAGATCCATTTAAAGAGACAGTCACTTGATTTGTTTTATAATGAATCAGTTGTTTTGTATGAATCAGTTAAGCCAGAAAATTAATGATCCGTTTGTAGAGAGTCACTTGGTTTGTTTTATAATGAATTGGCAGTTTTTAATGAATCATTTTTAGCCAGCGAATCAATGATCCATTTATAGTCACTTGATTTGTTCTGAGATGAATCAGCTGTTATGAAGGAGTCCTTTGAGTCAGTGAATCAGTTGTCTGTTTGTAGAGACAGTGATTTGAGCTGTTTTAAAGCGAATTGGCTGTTTTGAAAGGGATTTGTTGAGTCACTTGATTTGTTTTGAAACAGAGCAGCTTTTTTGATTGAATTGTTTGAGTCAGCAAATCAATGATCTATTGGTAGAGACAGTTTTCCGAGTTATTTACAAGTGAATCTGCTGTTTTGAAATTTAATTTATTATGCCTTGGTAGAGTCACATGAATTGGTTTATATTGGCAGTTTTGAATGAATCAATTAAGTCAGTTAATTAATGATCCATTTATAGTCACTAGACTTGTTTTAAAATGAATCAGCAGTTTTGAATGAATTAATTAAGCCAACGAATCAATGATCCATTTGTAAAGACAGTCACTTGATTTGTTTTATGATGAATCAGCAGTTTTGAATGAATCGATTAAGCCAGCAAATCAAAGATCTATTTAAAGAGACAGTCACTTGATTTGTTTTATGATGAATCGGTTGTTTTGAGTGAATCATTTAAGCCAGAAAATCAATGATCCATTTGTAGAGACAGTCAATTGATTGTTTGATAATAAATTGTTTGATAATGAATTGAATTGAGATGAATCAGCTGTTTTGAAGGAGTCCTTTGAATCAGTGAATCAGTTGTCCGTTTGTAGAGAGAGTGATTTGAGCTGTTTTGAAGCGAACCGGCTGTTTTGAAAGGGATTTGTTGAGTCACTTGATTTGTTTTGAAATGGAGCAGCTTTTTTGATTGAATTGTTTGAGTCAGCAAATCAATGATCCATTGGTAGAGACAGTTTTCTGAGTTATGTAGAAGCAAATCAGCTGTTTTAAAAAAAAATCATCTGAGTCAGTGAATCAGTTGTCTATTTGTAGAGACAGCCACTTGATTTGTTTTGAATGTATCAACAGTTTTGAAAGAGTCATACGAGTCAGTGAATCAGTTATTTATTTGTAGAGACAGTCACTTGATTTGTTTTGACACAAATCAGCTGTTTTGAAAGAATCAGCTGAGTCATTAAATCAGTCATCCATTTGTACAGTCACTTGATTTGTTTTGAAATTAATCATCTGTTTTGAAAGAGTTGTTTGAGTCAGTGAATGTATTATGCCTTTGTAGAGTCACTTGAATTGTTTTATATTGGCAGTTTTCAATGAATCGATTAAGTCAGTGAATCAATAAGCCATTCATAAAGACAGTCGCTTGATTTGATTTATATTGAATCAGCTGTTTTGAATTAATCGATTAGGTCAGCGAATCAATGATCCATTCGTAAAGACACTCACTTGAATTGTCTGATAATGAATCAGCAGGTTTGAATCGATTAA
This sequence comes from Danio rerio, assembly GCF_052040795.2. NCBI lineage: Eukaryota > Metazoa > Chordata > Actinopteri > Cypriniformes > Danionidae > Danio > Danio rerio. Next base: position 4,400,133 of record NC_141037.1, read on the forward strand.
GTCAGCGACTCAAAGATCCATTTATAACCTCTTGATTTGTTTTGAAATGCATCAGCAGTTTTGAATGAATAAATTAAGTCAGTGAATCAATGATCCATTTGTAGAGTCACTTAAATTATTTTGAAATAAATCGGCTGTTTTGAAAGAGTTGTTTAAGTCAGTGAATTTATAATGCCTTTGTAGACTCACTTGATTAGTTTTTTGTTAGCGGTTTTGAATGAATCAAATAAATCACCCACTGAATCATCCGTTCATAAAGACAAACAATTAATTTGTTTGATAATTAATCAGCAGTTTTGAATTAATCAATTATGTCAGTGAATCAATTATCTATTTATAGTCACTTGATATTTTTTTAAATGAATCGGCAGTTTTGAATGAATCGATTAATCCAGTGAATCAATGATCCATTTGTAAAGACACAAGCTTGATTTATTTTGTAATGAATCAGCAGATTTGAATCAATCAATCAAGTCAGTGAATCAATGATCCATTCATAGAGGCAATCAATCAATCAATTTGTTTAAAAATGAGTCAACTCTTTTGAACAAATTGAGTCAGTGAATCGATGATCCATTTACCCATTTAATAAAAGTTTTTATTTATTTATTGTAGCATTATGCTAAGTCAAATTGTGGCATGGACATTTATGAAGTGCTCTGGACTCACACATAACTCATTAAATGAATGATAAACTCTGCTAAAGCCTCATATATTCTCTCTAAAGTGTCACTTTTTCCAAAGCTCATCATCAAGCATCTCGTTTGCCAGCAGAAGTGTGTTTTCATAGCAATCGATTACAGATGGAGATGCATCAAACATAAATGCTCATCATCTTTGACGTCCATGTCAAAAGCATTGTTTCAGGCTTGAGACGCCATCATCATATTTCAGAAATGACATCAGCCTCTATATTCAGAAATCATGCTGTCAGCGCTCAGAGAAACTCATTAAATGTGTACAATACGTCCAATATAGTCATAATGCAGTGAGTTTAGAGAGGATTTTTTGGATTATGACTTTGTCATTTAGAGTCAGTTTGACCCAGAAATACATTCAGAAGTAAATAAGGAAAGTGTCTGCGTTCTGATGGTGTTGTTTATTGTGTGTTTCTGTCTGATAGGAAGTTGAGTTATGTCTTAGTTTTTGAGAAATTGATAGTCTTTTGAATTAGATTTTCAGCTTTATGAAGTGTTTTGGTGTGGATTGACTGATCCTGATGGAAATTTGGCCAGATTAATAAATCACTACAGTAAATTGTCGAACTTCTTTAGGGTATATGCAGAGCTAGTGTTTCTTCCCATACTGATAAACTTCTGGTGAACGGTTAATGTAACATTTATCCATTTGATACGGTTCCTTTTACAGCATTGAAGTTGTATTACCAATAAAATATAGTCAGTTAAACAGACTTCAGCATTCATTTAGTTGTTCAAGTGTAAAATGAGATGAAAAGCCTTTTACACGCACGCACCGTCAGGATCAGCAGGCGAACATAGAAACTCCATTGAAAATTAATGTTCATATTTTAAAGACATGGCGCGGGAACATGTAATTTAGTGCAGTGCTTCTTGTACAATCTGAGACCCACTTTATAGTGTCTATCAATCAGGCAGTGTAGATCATTGATTTTGAAAGAAAATAGGCCTTAAACTCACTGATTTTTAACGTCATTCAGTTCACTGGAAGCACTTAACCCAGGTTACTAAAAAATGAAAAGTCCTTCTGCATCTTCTGCATATACCCTATAAGCCTGCGTTTGTTTGATGCAGTTAGAAGCGCGATTTTTGCCCTTTTTATTATGTAAAACATAATTGATTTCATTTTACTTTTAAATTAAATTTTGTTTGATTTTATTTTATCTTATTTTTAACTCTTTTATTTGATAATTTTATTAAATTATTTTATTTTATTTATTACTTATTTACTCATTTTAATATGTTTTATTTTTTTAATATTAAATTTAATCTTATATAATTTTATTTATTTTTTTCTTTTTTCTTTTATCTTTTATTTTTATCAATTTATTTTTAATTAAATTATATTAAATTTAGTTTTATTTTATCTTATTTTTATTTAATGTTATTTTGTCTTATTTTATTCATCTTATTTGATAATTTTATTAATCTGTTTTATTTAATTTTATTAGTTTTTATTTAATTTAAATTGATCTGATTTTAATTTGTGTTTATTTTAATTTTTATATATTTTTATATAATTCTGTTTAATTTTCTTATTTGATCTTATTTTTCATTCATTTTATTTGACACTTGTATTGATCTATCTTTTAATTATATTTTAATATTTATTGGATTTATTTTATTATTCAATTTTTAATCATTTTTCATTTTATTGTAACTTATTATCTTTTTATTCTTTGAATAATATTTTATCTTATTGTTTTAATGTGAGTCTATTTACAGAATATGTAGAATATTAATGGAGTGTTTTTTATTATTTTAAATGCGATTTAAAATCGATTATTTGAAAAGTATATTTATTATAGAAAATAAATACAGCTGAAGAAATCATTTTTAACTCATATTTTGTTGTTGTTTTTTTCTGATATTAACTGATTTTACTAATATTACTATTACTGATTTAACTATTTTGTTTTATATATTTTATAATACTTATTAAACATTATTTAATGTGTTAGCAATACAAATATTTACTATATTTATTTATTTTTAATAAAATTAAAAATCTAAGAGTTAGTTATTTGTTTTTTGCCTGATATAATATATATTTGAAAGTATTTGTTTTTATTTATATTTAATCATTATTTTGTGAATTGACATTTTATTTTGTCAGATTTTTAAGGTGGCTTTAAGATCAGATTTTTAAGGTGGCTAATGGCTTTTTATGCAAAAAAAGTAAACAGTAAAGCATGTATTTATTAATCTATTGATTTTTTTTTATTCTTTTATAAGAATGTTGTATTCATTTTTTTTAATCATATGTTTATATCAACAGTAAAATTTTCTGAATTTGTTTGCTTTTTTACTTTCTGCCTGATAGCGTCATTATGAACATATTATGATTCTGATGGTTTAATTAAAGCATCACCACCTCAATTAATTCCTGTGATGTATCTGATGCGGTGAATATTTTACCAACTAAATCCCCCTTTTCTAAAGCACAGAACTGTTGTACTGAGAAGGCAGGCGACTGGAGGTCTGGGTCTGAGTATCAAAGTAAGTTCGTCTTCATCTTCTTTAATAAAGTGTTGAGGTGTTTCTGATATTACAGATGAAAGAGCTTCATTAGTTTCGTTCTCGGCAGTCTCTGATGCTTTTCTGACGGCTCTTCATGTGTTTTAGGGGGGAGCAGAACATAAAGTGCCTGTGGTGATTTCCAAGATATTCAAAGATCAAGTAGGTAAGAAGACAAGAGAGACACATCCACAGACTTTTCTGGAATTTTAGACAGTATTGCAGTGTTTTTTACTACGACTATATCTTTATTTTATTTCACATTTTATTTTAAGTGCTAAATTATTTTATATTTTATTTTTATTATCTTATTATCTTAGTGTATTTATTTATTTTAAATTCGATCTATTGGATTGGATTTTACTAGAACTACGTTTAATTTAATTAGATTTTTTTTTTATTTTAATGTATTTTATCTCTGATTTTTTTATTTTTTTTGCCACAACTATAATTTAATTTATTCAGTTTTTTTATTTGATTTAATTTTTGTTGCATTTTACTATATTTTATTTTATATCTTATTTTATGTATTTATTTTTAATTTATCTATTGGATTGGATTTTACTGCAACTAATTATATTTTTTGTTTTCTATTTTTTTAGTTTAATATTTTTATTTTATTGTGTTTTTATTTATTTATTTATGTTTATATTATATATTTTTATCCTTTGTTTTAGTTTTTATATTTTTATTCTATGTATGTAAATTTATTTATTTTATAATTTTTTGTCTATTGAATTGCTTTATTTAATGTACTACTTTTTAATTTAATTTGTTTTTTTAATTTTATTTTTTATTTATTAGATTAGATATTACTACAACTACATTTTATTTCATATTTTTTTTATATGTTGTATTTTTATATATTTTTTATTTTTTAAATCTTAGTGTATTTATTTAACTTTTTATTTAATTTTTACATTTCATCTAATATATATATATATATATATATATATATATATATATATATATATATATATATATATATATATATATATATATATATATATATATATATATATATATATATATATAATTTTTTTCTTTTGGATTGGATATTACTACAACTACATTATATTTAATATTTTACTTTATATGTTGCATTAAGATATAAAAAATATATATATATATATATATATATATATATATATATATATATATATACATACATACATACATACACACACACACACATTCGGAAATATTAGTCCCCTTTGAATTTTTCTTTTTTAAATATTATCTATTAGATGTTTTACAGAGCAAGGACATTTTCACAAAATGTACGATAATATTTTTTCTTCCGTAGAAAGTCTTATTTGTTTTATTTCAGCTAGAATAAAACCATTTTAGGTCAAAATTATAATAATTCAAAGGGGGTTAATAATTCTGACAGATATTAAGCAGACTGTCTACCAATACTCAAATAGACCCTCAAAATAAAGTGTTATATTTATTTATTCATTTTTATTTAATTATTATTTTTTTTTATCTTTTGAATTGGTTATTACTACAACTACATTGTTTTAATTTATTCATTCATTCATTCATTTTCTCGTCGGCTTAGTCCCTTTATTAATCTGGGGTCAACACACCGGAATGAACTGCCAACTTACCCAGCAAGTTTTTATGCAGTGGATGCCCTTCCAGCCACAACCCATCTATGGGAAATATCCACACACACATTCACACACACACTCATACACTACGGACAATTTAGCCTACCCAATTCACCTGTACCGCATTTCTTTGGACTGTGGGGGAATATATACGGGTGTATCTATTGGATTGCATTTTACTACAAATACATTTTATTTTAATTTTTAATTAAATTTAATTCTTTTTTTATTTTTATTTTATTTTACAACTACATTTTATATATATATATATATATTTATTTTATTTTATCTATTGAATTGCTTTTTACTAGTTGAATTGCATTTCATTTTATATTTTTAATATTAAATTTATGTATATTTGTTCTACAGTGTAAAAAAAATAAAATCTAAATATTCAGTTCAGTGCATTGCTTGCAGGTTCTTTGTAAGTACAATTTAATTTCCGAGTGAAAATGTCTAAATCTACACTAAATGTGATAAATTACATTTAATCTGATGCCACATTATTTAAAAGCATGGTCACTTTATTTAGGCATTATAATTCATATGTGTTTTAATTATTGTTAAATTACTGTACAAAAAAAAGTTTCATAAATATGCATCTGCAGTTGTTATTATCCTCCTGCTGTCTCTTCTGTCTCCTCTGATGCTTCAATAGAAATCTCTCTCCACTGCTGGACATCTGAAAGATGATAAAGTCTGTCACAATGGCGGATTTGTGTTAAACTGCTGTGTCTGTATGAGTTAAATGATGTGTTTTTCTCCTCAGCTGATCAGACTGGGAAGCTGTTCATCGGAGACGCTGTTCTGCAGGTCAGTCTTGGGCTCCTGCACTTTAAACAAACAAAACAAAAGTTGATTCTGCTACACAGCTTTTGTTGAGTTGACTCTTAACTCTTTTTTTTTTTTTTTTTTACCCTTTTTATCGTAGTTGACTGTTTAAGGGGAATGAAATGTAAATTTAAAAAGAATAAGTAAGATTTAAAAAATACCAAAACAAACTTTATATATATATATGTATATATATATATATATATGTATATATATATATATATATATATATATATATATGTATATATATATATATATATATATATATATGTATATATATATATATATATATATATATATATATATATATATATATATATATATATATATATATATATATATTTAGATCTGCCTTAATCCTTGGTGGAATAGATTCATCACAGAGTCTGGAAATATTCCTCAGAGATTTTGCTCCACATTGACATGATCCCAAACATGCTCTACTGAATTGAGCTCAGTTGATTGTGGAGGCCATTTGAGTACCGTGAACTCATTGTTCTGTTCAAGAAACCAGTCTGAGATGATTCACGCTTTATGACATGGTGTGTTATTCTGCTGTAGCCATCAGAAGATGAGTACATTGTGGTCATAATAGACATGTTCAGCAACAATACTCAGGTAGGCTGTGGCGTTGACACAATGCTCAATTAATTCTAATGGGCCCAGAGTGTGCCAAGAAAATGTCCCTCACACCATTACACCACCACCACCAGCAGCCTGAACCATTGATACAAGGCAAGATGGATCCATGCTTTCATGTTGTTGATGTCAAATTCTGACCCGACCATCCGAAATTGGCAGCAGAAATGGAGACTCATCAGAGCAGGCAACGTTTCTTCAATCTTCTATTGTCCAGTTTTGGTGAGCCTGTGTGAATTGTAGCCTCAGTTTCCTGTTCTTAGCTGACAGGAGCGGCACCCGGTGTGGTCTTCTGCTGCTGTAGCCCATCCGCCTCAAGGTTGGACGTGTTGTGTGTTCAGAGATGCTCTTCTGCAGATCTCGGTTGTAATGAGTGCTTATTTGAGTTACTGTTGCCTTTCTATCAGCTGGAACCAGTCTGGCCATTCTCCTCTGACCTCTGGCATCAACAAGGCATTTGCGTCCACAGAACTGCCGCTCACTGGATATTTCCTCTTTTTCAGACCATTCTCTGTAAACCCTAGAGATGGTTGTGCGTGAAAATCCCAGTAGATCAGCCGTTTCTGAAATGCTCGGTTTGAACTGCAGCAGGTAGTCTTGACCTTGTCTACATGCATTGAGTTGCTGCCATGTGATTGGCCGATTATAAATTTGCGTTAATGAGCAGTTGGATAGGTGTACCTAATGAAATGGCCGGTCAATATATATTAAAAAACAATTATGAATTGTTACCTTTTTTGTCATTTTTTTGTTTTTATTTATTTATTTATTTAATTTTTATTTATTATATAATTATATTTTATTAATTTCTATCATAAAAAAATGTATGTATTTTCTTGCTCTCTCTGTAGATAGATAGATAGATAGATAGATAGATAGATAGATAGATAGATAGATAGATAGATAGATAGATAGATAGATAGATAGATAGATAGATAGACAGACGGACGGACGGACGGACGGACGGACGGACGGACGGACGGACGGACGGACAGATAGATAGATAGACAGATGGATAGATAGATAGATAGATAGATAGATAGATAGATAGATAGATAGATAGATAGATACTGTTACGTAGTGAATATAGTTAAATTTATTTATAATAAATTATGAAATGTATAAATTACTATTATTTTTTATTTTGATAATAAATTGACTGGTTGTGTTACAGACAATATAATTAAAATGTAATATATATATATATATTAAGTTATGACTTGTGTAAATTGTTATTTTGTTTTTATTCTAATTATAAATTGCCTGGTTTTGTTACAGTACATAAAATCTAAGTGTAATATAATCACCATATTAAATGTGGTTGTTTGTGATGGGAATAATGTGCGCTTATATAAGCCTGTCGCTCTTGTCTTTCTCTGCAGGTCAACGGCATTAACGTGGAGAAATGCACACATGAGGAAGTGGTGAGTACTGGACGGCTCTTTCATCTGTGGTCTTGAAATGACATTGATGCAGAATTAATCCCCAGTTTCATCAGACGCCGCTGGAGCGAACAAGCCCTTCATATCAGCGGCCAGAGTTTGCTTCTCGCTGTAAAGTCTATAAATGATCGATCGCTGGGAGATTCAGCACAAACACTCGCAGCTTTACCCTGTCAATCCACACAGACTGATGCTTTTCCATCAGGACGCCGCTGTTCACTCATTTTATTTGTATCTGAAAATACTAATAGCCAGAGTTGGGCCAAAATAAGTGAAATGTATTTTTAAAAAACATATCATGATTTTAAAAGTCAACATGAAATCAAGATCAATAATTTAGGGTGGAGCTATCAGTCCTTTTGGGTGGAGCTATCAGTCCTTTTGTGTGGAGCTTTCAGTACTTTAGGGTGGGGCTATTGGTCATTTAGTGTGGAGCTATTGGTCTTTTGGGGTGGAGCTATTAGTCATTTAGGGTGGAGCTATCAGTCCTTTAGGGTGGGGCTATTGGTCATTTAGTCTGGAGCTATTGGTCTTTTGGGGTGGGGCTATTGGTCATTTAGTCTGGAGCTATTGGTCTTTTGGGGTGGAGCTGATGGTCATTTAAGGTGGAGCTATCAGTCATTTTGGGGCACTCAGTTCATTAGGGCGGAGCTATCAGTCATTTAGGGGGAACTATCAGTCATTTTAGGCGGAGCTATCAGTCCTTTAGGTTACAGCTATCAGTCATTTAGAGTGGAGATATCAGTCATTTGGGGCGGAGCTATCAGTCCTTTAGGTTACAGCTATCAGTCATGTAGTGCGGAGCCATCTGTCATTTAGCGCAAACTATGTAATTTAAGGTGAAGCTATTAGTTATTTAGGTTGCAGCTATCAGTCATTGAGGGTGGAGCTATCAGTCATTTAGGGCTGAGCTATAAGTCTGGTTGGGGCTATTAGACATTTAGGGCGGGACTATAAGTCGCTTAGGGTGGGGCTATCAGACATTTAGGGTGGGGCTATCAGTTCTTTAGGGCGGAGTTGACAGTCCTTTAGGGTGGGGCTATCAGCTATTTAGGGTGAGGCTATCAGTCAATTAGAAAGAAGCTATCAGTCATGTTGGGTAAAGCTATCAGTCATTTAGGGCGGAACTATTAATCATTTAAGGCGGAGCTATCAGTCATTTAAGGTGGAGCTATCAGGCATTTAGGGTGGATCTATCAGTCATTTAGAGTAGAGCTATCAGTCATTTAAGGTGGAGCTATCAGTCATTTAGAGTGGAGCTATCAGTCATTTAGAGTAGAGCTATCAGTCATTTAAGGTGGAGCTATCAGTCATTTAGGGTGGAGCTATCAGTCATTAAGGGTGGAGATATCAGTACTTTAGGGTGGGGTTATCAGTCATTTAGGGTGGAGCTATCAGTAATTTAGGGTGGAGATATCAGTACTTTAGGGTGGGGTTATCAGTCATTTAGGGTGGAGCTATCAGTACTTTATTGTGGAGTTGTCAGTAATTTAGGGTGGATCTATCAGTCATTTAGGGTGGAGCTATCACTTCTTTAGTGTGGGGTTGTCAGTAATTTATGGTGGGTTGGGGGTGTATGAGTCCTTTAGGTCAGAGTTATCAGTTCATTAGGGTGGGGTTATCAGTCATTTAGGGTGAAGCATTCAGTCAGTTAGGGTTCTTTAGGCTGAACCCTAAAGAGAAAGTCTTTTTAAATAGAAGAAATGAATACTTTTTATGTAATGCTGAAGTAATACTGTAGAAGAAGGTAACACTGAAACTGCTTAGCAAATAGGTCTGCATTACATAGTACATGTGTAAATTGTGTTTCCACTAATTGCACGGCCGGAAAAAAATTAATATAATCTCTGTTGTTAAAAAAAATCAAAACAATGATTATTCAACCTCTTAACAGTTTCAGTACCTTCAATATTTAATTAAAGTTGTCTGATGTCTGATGACAACTCATTCCATGTTTTCACTCCTCTGCACATTAACACTCATTATTTTGCATTACTTTTAGAAGCTGTAAGTATGAAGTCTTCTAGTGTAGTGTTTCTCTGCCAGAGTTACAGTAAATCTGCATGCTTATATGCTGGTTCTGTTCTGCTTTGTCAGAGATTGAAGGCTTATCTGGGTGAATCTGGGTTTTCCTTCAGCTTCTGCTCTCGGTGGAAATGCTGAACAAGTGTGTCATGTTTCCTCCACGGAGTAGCAGCGCTCAGATTTGTCCAGTTAAATGTGTTTTCTAGCTGTGATTCTGATCAAATGAAAACTAAAAGTCGACATCAGAATATTTGTATACCATGTACTTTCTAGAGCCGCACCACGATCCACTACAGCGTTAAATTCAAATCGGATTACTGAAATAAAACACACTTCAATTAGTTTCTTATGGATCACACGGTTTATTTCACTGTGGCTATGTTTCATATACTTTTATTATAAAGTAAAAAAAAAAGAAATTAGATATAAAGTTGTGTGTTAAAAACATTAAAAAAACATACACATAAATTTAAATGATTAAAAATTATAAATTATTATTTTAATTATTATAAAACTGAATATATGAAACAAAGCTTCAAATATGAGTAAACTAATTAAAAAAATGTGTGAATATATATACTTGGGCCCAATTCCAAACTATATTTTTGTACCCCCATGCTTTCCCCTTCCTCTCTGGCCCTTGAAACCGAGTGTGAAGGGGAAGGGCTTCAAAATTTAACCCTAAGAAATGGAAAAGCACTACTAGATCTTTGCAATCTCTTGTTTCATATGAGATCAGACAATGGTGACTGCTGTAGTTATTTCAGTTGTTTATGTTTTTGGTATTTATTTACAGGAAATCACTGAAGGCAACGATTTCATGTTATCATAACAATGTATTGTGGCATTAAGATTGTAACAGTACAGTGCATTTAACCAGTGGCCATATTCATCAATGTAAACACACGAAAAGAACATTAGCGTAGTACCAGACACTGTAAAAAGCCCATTCTCAGACAATAGACTTTTCTGACAGGGTATTCCACTGCTATCGAGTGACAATGTTGTTATGATTATGGATTATAGATAGCAATATATATATATATATATATATATATATATATATATATATATATATATATAAAATTTATTTATTTATTTTAATTTTTTTAATCATGACGGTAGAGCTGCCAGATTCTGGCTAAAATGAGAATCACAATTTTTTTGATTAAAATAAAGATCACGATTTTCTCACGATTCTGTAGATGTAAAATAAAGGAATGGTAAAAACAATAATATGGCAAAACACCAATAATAATATTATGTGTAGGTCTACTGGTTTCTATAAATAATTCTATTCTATATTAATCTATTCTTATAATAATTCTGATGTTGAATTATTATGTTTGAGATATATGCTTGCAATCTATCATATTGGATAATTTTATTCACTGGTAAAATCAGACATTTGCCATTATCAGATTATATTCAACAATATATAGGCTAGAGTAGTTATACTAACATTATAAACATTTATTTTCATGCACAACTGTGGGTTCACTATGAAAGAAAAAACATCAAATGCTTTTCGTAATCGTAACTCTAAAATGTGATATGATCATTTAAATGAAGTGCACACTTTCGGTTTCATTCTGACTGCTAAGTGCTTGTTCATACTTTGCACACGGCTCCCAAACGATCACTCTGTGCCACAAACTGAATATTATTTACAACTGTATTACCTGTTACTCGCAACATATGCAGGTTCTGTTCACTAAAATAAGAGGTTCTGTTCACTAAGTAGAGCGGGCGTGCCTGCCCTCTCTGTGATAAGAGCTCCACGGTCAGCAGCTCATGTCACGTGTGATTTCCCGATCGCGAAAACATCATTATATTAAAACAAAAATTAAATTTTTAGGTGAATTATACCTTATAAATACAGTATGTGACTCATTCAACATCATTTGGAGGTGTCAATGTCACTGAGCAACGTATGTGAAACAATAAAAAGACTCGTGCAGCCACCTTTACTTCTCTCCTGAACTTGAAAATATGATTGGCAGAATCGTAGAAATGCTGGATTAAGATCGTCTAGGGGGTCAAATCTAGATTGCGATCTTTTAACGATTAATTGTGCAGCTCTACATGACGGTGGAACGTGAACGCGGTTATGAATGTATTAAAACATGTGCTTGTTTGTCGGAAAAAATCTTAATAATGACAGCCAATACCAATTTGTGTATCTCTTGATTTCCGTGTGCAGCCATTCTTCAGCTGTGACTGTTGTACTCTGGGAATTTTTTTTAACCCCTTGGTTTCAAGTGTGGTCCTGAAAAAAAATCTGAGCGCTATCTAGACCTTTTCCTTATGCTGTGTTCACACCAGACGAGGAATGCACGCATAAAATAGACGCATGAATATTTTGAGTTTACAAGCTTTATTTGCGCGTCAAATCCGCTTCATTCGCACGTCAAATTCACTGAACAACAGAAGCGGATTCAAGTGATGGGTAGGGCTTCTGTCCGCCCGGTGACTGTAGCTTCATTGCTAAATGGCTAATATGGATTGTATTAAGAAAATAACTGCGTTTTTGTGCTTTATGAAGGCTGAAAAACAGCGTTGAGTGTCTGAGTCTACTAGATTCTTTCAGAGGTGCTCCCAGCTCTGTGAGCTCATAAACTCCTCCAGAAACTATACCTGGATGATGAAGGCTTCCAGAGGTGCTTCTGACTGAGCCGAGCCCAGTTTGATGGACTGTTGTCGGTGTGGGTTGGAGGATTTCCCCCAGGACTCCAACAACAGATGCTACGTTACAATCATGCCCCCACAAGAGCAAGCTCCTGATTGGTTAACGCAGCGCGAATGTCCACTGAAGTTCAAACTTTCGTACTTAAATGTTTCACGCGATACATTTGATACAATTTCGTAAACGCTTAACTCGCACCGCCTTATTCGCTGAATTGCGTCATTGGCGCTGCTTCATTCGTGAGTATCACGCCGCAGGATGTCTAATGCATTGACTCAACATGTAAATCACTCGCGCTTGACACTTCTTTTGCATCTGGTGTGAACGCAGCATTAGTCCTACGCCTCCAAGCTAAAGAGAATTGGGACACCCCTACCCCTTCACTTGAACACAGAAAAAGTAAGGGGAAGCGCTAAGGGGGAGAAATGGGCATTTACATATTTTACTTTTAAAATATACATACTTTTGAGATTTAATACATAATTAAAAATACATCATTTGTATTAAATGAATTATTATATAACAGGGGTTGGCGTTCATGAGTTTATGTACAGATGAATAATCGAACAGAAATCGTACACATGCAGTCAAAATAAATCTTTTAAAACAAAAACTGTACGACAATAAAACAGATATATGAATTTGATTTGTCTTGTTCCTAAAACTGACACCAAAGCAGCATGAATTGCACACCTTAAAGTATTAAAATATACTTACTTGCTTACCTCCAGGGGGTGAAGCAGTGGCGCAGTAGGTAGTGTTGTCGCCTCACAGCAAGAAGGTCGCTGGTTCGAACCTCGGCTCAGTTGATATATCTGTGTGGAGTTTGCATGTTCTCCCTGCGTTCGCGTGGGTTTCCTCCGGGTGCTCCGGTTTCCCCCAAAGTCTAAAGGCATGCTGCAGGTGACTTGGGTAAGCTAAATTGTCCATAGTGTATGAGTGTATGAGGGTGACAGGCCCAGATGACAGGCCGGCCGGAAGGTGTAAAAAAAAAAAAAAAAAGACGTTATCATATGGACAAGTCTAAATGAAGGACTTGTTCCAAAGAGTCGACCCCGCAACCATACGAGACTAAAGCTGAAGAAGAAGAAGAAGAAGATATTTGTCACATCCGTCTGTGACCTTCTGAGGGCGCTGTAGTGCACTAGGACTTTGTAGGCGCTACAGTGTCCCAGGAAAAACTACATTCTCATACATGCCCCGCGCACACACCGGAACACCTACACTGACCTGTCATCACATCTGTTTTGTGTTACTGTTGATTATCTGGACTATTTATACTACCATTTCACCACTGTTTGTTATCGCGTCGTTTGTCATCCTTGTCTGAGTATCGAGTAAGTCTAAGAGTCCTAGTTTGTTATTCTGATCCTGTTCTTGTATTTTGCATTAGTCTAGTTTGTGTGTTATTGTCTCGTCTGTTTTCTAATTAGGTTTAGTTGTTTGAGTTTGTTTTTCCTGAGCCTCGTCTCTGATTTAGTTTCTGGTTTTGTCGTTTATTTGTTACTTTGTATTCTTATCACCTTGTTGGTTGCACTGTAAATAAATAATCTGCACTTGGATCCGCACCTTTTGTTTATTGTTTTTGATCACGCTAAAACGTGACAATATTTAGCCGCACCATGTTGGTGTTTTGTAAGATGTAATTCTTATGAGGTGGGTCGTTAGCTCAACACCCAACCAGGAGGACCAGGACATTCACTCATACACTAGACAATTTAGCTTACTCAATCCCCCTATAGTGCATATGTTTGGACTTGTGGTGGAAACCGGAGCACCCGGAGAAAACCCACGCCAACATGGGGAGAACATGCAAACTCCACACAGAAATGCCAACTGGCCAAGCCTGGGCTGGAACCAGTGTCCTTCTTGCTGTAAGTTGACAGCGCTACCCACTCTGCCACCATACCACCCTAAAGTATGAAAATATAAAAAAAAATAATCATCCTAATTGTCTAAGATACATGAACAATTCATACATACACAGATTCATTTTTAGTTTGTATGTTACTGTAATAATACAAAATCTCTGTAACATTGCACGCTGATGTCATTAAAACTTTTGACTTGTCGCTGGAGTCTTGTCATGTGGTGTAAGTCTGAAGCAGTTTGTGAGTGTGATCTGTGTGTTTGTTGTCTGCAGGTTCATCTGTTGCGGACGGCAGGAGATGAAGTCTCCATCACTGTTCGCTACCTCAGGGAAGCGCCGGCCTTCTTAAAACTCCCATTAGGTGCGTCTGATTCACTTCTGCAGAGTCTTCTTAACAGCCGGCAGCTATTGTGCTGTCTGAACACACTGCTGTCCTCATAAACTCAACACACACTCAATGCTGAGTCATTTAGAGGCTCTACATACATTTGAGGTCAGAGTTAATAGCCCTCATGTTAAATTTGAGTTCTTTATTGAAAAGTTTTTTTTATTCAATTTCTGTTTAACAGGGAGTAGATGCTAGTATTCAGCCTAAAGTGACATTGAAAGCCTTAACTAGGTTAATTAGACTTACTAGGCTAGTCATTTTGCCTTTCATATAGTATAAGGCCGTACTCACACTAGGTACAGTTGCCTCGAACCGGGCCAAAGCACGCTTGTCCCCCCTCCCGTCTCCCCCGACGGCCCGTGCTCACACCATATCGGGCCTCGGCACGCTTACGTCATCGCTGCTGCGCTCTTCAGTGAGAAGCGCTCTCTATGGCAAGCCTTTTTAGCATTTAAATCTTTGTTCTGACTCCATAAATTAGAGATATCTCCAAATGAATTTTGACTAGTAACAATTGTAATTAGAGATATCTCTAACTGAGTTTTTACTAATCTTAATACATTTGGAGATGTTTTTAATTCGTCATATTTAGAGATATTTACAAATATATTTGAAGATATCTCTAATTAATTTACTAATAGTCGAATTACAGTTGTAGATATCTTGAATTGAATTTTTGACTAGTCAAAATTCATTTGGAGATATCTCTAATTACAATTGTGACTAGTCAAAACTCATTTAGAGATGTCTGCAAATATTTTTCAATGGAAGTCAATGGAGGAATATGACTAGTCATAATATATTTGCAGATATCTCCAATCTGATTTCGTACTAGTACAATTGTAATTGCACATATCTCTAATTGTCATTCTGACCAGTCGAATTATAATTATGACTAGACAAAATATAATTAGATATCTCTAAATATATTTATGGATAGTCAGAACGAGGTTTAAATGCTAAAACGGCTTGCCATACGCTCTCACCCAGTAGCACAGTGGAGATTTCTCTAGTTATATCGTGTCAGTCGGTTTGATATGCAGTGACATGCAGTCAAATATTTCGCCAAACAGTCCTCAGGGATGCGGTGACACGCAGTCAGATATTTCGCCGAACAGATCCGCCACTTTTGGCGCGCATAAACAATCATAAAGCCCTCGTGCTGCAGGAATGAGGAGGTCTGCTGAAGGCGCGCAGCTGATGTGCAGTGAGGGGTTTGCGTCTTTAATAAACTACGGCAGTTTGCGTTCACTGAACAGTAAGAATGATTAATAAATCCACATGAAACAGCCCCTTAAAAGTCACGTCTCGCTTTCAGTTTCGGGCTTCGGTGCGTTTTGCGCTCACACACAAGCGTACCGCGCCAAAGCCCAAGTGAACCGCGCTCAGGCACACCTCTTCCAACCGGGCCAGGGCCGGCCAAGTGAACCGTGCTTGAGCCCGATTAAGCGTACTCACACTTCTCAAACGATCCAGGAAACGGGCCTGGGCACGATACGGATGGCATAGTGTGAGTAGGCCCTAAGCCACTTATGGTACTAAATGATCAACTAGAAGTCTCATTATTTGTTGTTCCTAAAAGTAGGATAGGTGACAATACTGTCAGGCATACATTTTTGTTTCATCAACATTTGTATATAATCAGGGCTTTACATTAACACCCGCCAACCCGCCAAATGCAAATAGATTTCAGTGATTTGGCGGGTTAGACAGCCGCTCCCACTAGCCACTTTGGCAGGTTGGAAATAATAGTTACATTGTAGTTTTCTTAAAGCAGGGTTCGACAATAAGGATGTCCCAATTATGCGTACAAATGTGATCTTAGAATCGTGTAGCAGCGCGACTGACAAAAATAACTGTTTGCGCGAGCAAAAGCAGGTGAATTCCTTATGAGAGGATGATTACTCGCGAGCAGGTGATGTGATGCGCGCGACTGTTAAAAAGTGTGTAGAGGAAGCTTAACTAATGCGATCGGTTCTCTTTGAAATTGAATAGACAAAAAGTGATACTCGTGTAAGCAGCAAACCTTTTATAAGCAGCAGCAGCAGTCACTGCTTTCGTTTGAATTATTCTCAGGCACGTGATCATCCTGTCATTATCACTCGTGATATGTGGTATGTTACCTGCTTTCTTTTGCTTAGTTATTTTGTTAATATAGTTTAATTATCATCATTTACATTAAAAAAAAAATGTTTTAATGTTAAATTAACTTCCCATTTATGTAACCGCTGATGTGGGACCTTTAGCCAGGACCGATTACTGTGCATATTTTAGATACATGACAATAGAGCAGGGGTCTCAAACTCAATTTACCTGGGGGCCGCAGGAGGCAAAGTCTGGGTGAGGCTGGGCCGCATAAGGGATTTCACCAAAAAAAAGTCCTCAAATGTCATTATTAACAGATTTAATTATTTCTTCTGAACATGAAGTGTCCTGAACATTAACAGAACATTGAGTGAAGATTATGAACAGTTCTTCTGAACATGGCATCTTTTGCCTACTCCTTGCTGCCAGAGACTTGACAGCGCTTCTTCTCACAAATCTGAACCACATTTGGCTTTAGAGCGGAAGCAGTTGAGACCCTCAGTATGGCTTGGGGGAAATCAATCAAAACTTCCATTCCCTCACCCACTGCAGAGTGGATGCGCGCGTACTGATCAGCTGTGTTGTCGCGCGCGTACTGATCAGCTGTGTTGTCGCGCGCGTACTGATCAGCTGTGTTGTCGCGCGCGTACTCAAGAGCTGTGTTGTCGCGCGCCTACTGAAGGGCGGGACCGAAGGTGTGCCGCGTCGCGGGGGCACTTTTGATCATTTTGGAAGGGCACTTTCTATCCAAGACTAAAAAAGGCATGTGCACTGCACAGGTTGAGCCCTATGTGTGCACGTGCCTGCCCTCACCTAAAAAAAGGCGTATAAATGTATAAATAAAACACCCCCACCCCACTCCAGTCACATCAGTCTGTACCAGTCTGTATCTACCTATAATATATATAAGATGCAGGCTGTAGCTAGGTAGGTGGCAGGCTGCAGATAGGTAGCTAAGTGGCAGGCAGGGGCGGGAACAGCTTACCTTGGTTCTGGCCGGCGCGAGTTCCCTCCTTCCCGCCCGTCACAGCGTCTAACAAAGGGGCGGGGTGCGAGGTGACGTCACCGACATCCCCGCCCCTTTGTTTACACGGCGGGCGGGGAATGCCAGTGACCGCTGTGTACGGATAGAATCAGCGGAGCGGGGAGCGCTCTCTCTCCCCGCTCCGCATATTCTGTCAGTGTACAGTGGTCGGCGCGGGCCACAAAATATTGCACTTAGGGCCGCAAATGGCCTGCGGGCCGCGAGTTTGAGACCCCTGCAATAGAGATTTTTAAATGTCAATAAAAAAAAAAAATTAAAGTTTTGTTGAATAAAAAGTGCATGTATACAGCTATATATTTGCTTGTTTTGACACATTTAAAATGTGTGGCTAAGAAATAATTATATCTTTTTGGTGTGGTCAGAGATAAATTTGGTAAATCCATAATTCTGAGCCCAAAAAAGTCATGTGAAATAAAAGCCAATTGCAATGTGACACAACCCATTTGCTCATGCACAGTGAGCAAGCTCATACACAACACACACAAACAGTAAAATTATTGAGGAGGTATGTGGACAACACAACTAAATCAAGTCATTTTACCATGTCAAAGTCACATTTATTAATATAAAATATATTTTTCAAGCAAAAAAATTGTGGCTAGTGAAAATGGCAAGTGGCTAGTAATGTTGGAAATCTACTACCCACATAGCAAAATTTCTCTGGCCCACACAATCAGGTTTTGCTTGGCCCACATGCCGCAGTGAATTACGGTACATGACTGGACCAAATCTGGCTTCCAGACAAGGGCCAAACACAGACCATATCTGGGCCAAGTCTCAGCCAAGTTAATAACTCATAACTGGGCCTGAACTGGGCCAGATAGGTTGGTGTGTCACGATTGCAATGAAATTGATAAACCCATGGAGTGATGCGCTTTAGGCACACTATGGGCACGCTTTTTCTCAAAGTGACCTGATTGGTAGAATTTTTTTTCTTTACTCAAAAATGATTTTAGTGTATTTTAAATGTGGGTCAAGACTGGCCAAATTCACATGGCCCACTTATCAAATTTTTAAATCTGGGCCAAATACTACATTTTACATCTGGCCCAAATCTTGTGTGCCGCCTTAAAAACGGTGCCACCTCTGCCAAACCCGGGCCATGTTTGGCCCACATGCTGTATGCCAGTGCCGGATGAATGCCTGCTGTGCCAGCTTTATGCCAAATCTGGGCCAGAATTCTTTGCTACTAGGGTAGCCACAGTGGCTAGTGATCAAAAAGTTAATGTCAAGCCCTGTATATAATTAGTAAAATAAACAGTTGCTAAATAACCATTTTATTTCAATTTTATGTGTGTTTTCTTGTGTTTTCTTTACTCTCCATTTTGTTAAACCTGCTCTTAAAAGCTCCCTGTATTTATAGCAAAATAAAAACCAGAAAAGCACAAAATCCCACTTTTTTTTTCCGTGCAAAAGAGTTGAATGCAGCCCACATACTGTAAGAGCTCATCACAGGCAGCACTGCTGAATCTCTGGAGACTCAATGAGATGCACAGCAGCATCGGTGTGCATAAAACTTTCAGAGATCCTCGGCATGAAATGTATTTTTCACTCTGCATTTTCCAGCGATGGCCGTGTCAAAACTCCTGCGTCTTCAGTATTTCACACTCACCTCAGCCATAATCTCCTGTGACTTCAGAGTCCGTGGCATCGTGACAAACCTGGAAAGCCGCTTGCAAAAGTTAATACGCATCATATCGCACGGATTTAAAGAGCAGAGGAGATTTGCACACAGCACGAGCTCTGCTTTATGTAATAATCTGCTGTATTTTTCCTCAGGTTCACCTGGACCGTCCAGTGATCACAGTAGCAGGGCCTCGTCGCCGCTTTTCGACAGTGGTTTGCATTTAAATGGGAACTCCAGCAACACGGTAAAACACCTTTATATAATACCACTTACGTGTCACTTTTGTTAAAGAGATTATTAATAAGCTTTACAGTAAAACGGATGATAGAATCAGCCTGAAAATGAGTTAAAAAGCCCCTATTATGCATTAAAAAGGGTCATACTTTGGTTTTGGGGGTCTCCAACAACAAGCTAATATGCATGCAAGGTCAAAAAACACTGTCATTAGCCCCTTTCACACATACAGACCTTTCCGGAAAATTACCAGCAATTTTCCGGAAAGGTTGTATGTGTGAACAGGCCCTTTTTCTAAAATACCGGTAAATTCGTTCTGGCTATTTTCCGGAAAGAGAAGTTGTAACATTACCGGTAATTTGCCGGAATGCTGCGCTGTGTGAATGCAGAAGGAAGATTGGCGGAAAGAGCGCGTCCACGTCTAGAACGTGCTGACGTGAGACACCTGCTTTAGCCAATCAGAACAGTCAGACGCATTCACGTGCGCGCGGTTTATGAGAATAAAAGCCTTTGAATATTTTTACAGACACCTTTAGTAATTAGATGTTAGTCAGATCACGTTTCTATGTTCCTCCTTAATGCTAACTGTGTAAATAATTATCGATAAAATGTTTATGATTATCCGTTGTTTGTTTACCTTCAAGCTTTGCGTGTGCCTGTGAGCGCCCATATATAGCGCGAACACACACACATATCATGAACATCTCGACATGCGAAAGTGTTCCTCTATATGTTTTCATTGGAGTTGTACTCAATACTGATCCATCCAAAGAGTTTGTGATGTAGTCAAATGTTTACAAACACAAGCGCAGCCGTTTAGAGCTCATTTCTGGTTAATGATGTCAGAATTTACCGGCATTTTGCGATGGATGTGTGAATGCTCTTTTCTGGACGTAAATTCCGTAACGTCCTCGCCTGTGTGAACAGCGCTTTTTTTAATTTACCGGTAAAGTCGTTCCGGAAATTTTCCGGATATTTACCGGTATCACTGTGTAAAAGGGGCTATTGTCTTATGCATTTATTTTTACTTAATTATACCAACGACTCCCATATGATTCGTTCAGTGATTCATTTGTTCCCAAACCTCTCCTTAGTGCGATGCTAATCTGCATTGATTGGTCCGATGACCCAGTCTGTTGTGATTGGTCGACTGCGTTCAGCGTGAGACAGAGGCTGTTTCTCAGTTCCTAGAAAACAGAGAACTGGCTTGCGTTCTTGTGGAGACCGTTCTTGCCAGGTGTCCTCTGAAGAACAAACTCGGGAAACTACGAGAACAAAGAATGCGTCCTGTGAGTAATGAGATGCTGCGTTCTTCCTTGATTCTTCCTAATGGTCACGTGACCTTCACGCATTTTTAATGGAAAATCATTTAAACATTACAACATTTAGGCAACGATTTATTGTTTTTCCCGTTTTCAAAATATATAAACTGCATAAAAACATTAGAAATATACGTTGCACAATATAAACGAATTTCATACGATTTTAATACGAATTTCAGCAAATAAACACCCTTAGGGGCCGATCACACCGAACGCACTTTATACGTTGAGAGGCGCCTCTTTTGAATGGTTTACTAACGGCTGCGATTGTTTTGCATGCTGCGCCATGCGCGTCTTGCGTTTTAACCGCCTGCTGTGCCTTCCGTTTTTGGCCTTTGCGCGCTGTGCGCTCTCAGTTGAAAAAAAGAGTCAACTCCGAGCAGAAAAAAGCATGTTACGTCACTCGTGTCCGTTTCATTCTCCAAGCAAAGGAAAACAGATGCAGGGTTTCCGTTGAGGGTCCTGCAGTGTTTGTTTTGTCAAGACAACAACGGAGACTTTTGAAGATGGAGGAGACACTTGGGGTTGCTGTTTTGGGTTGTCCAGAGCTGTATAACTTCACAAATCATGAATATCACGACATTATTAATTATTAAAATTATATTAATATAAACAGCAACACTCTCGAACAATACCCAGCTGATTCAGTCGTTGCCTACCGACATAAAGCATACCATGCTCCTTTTTTTTCTTGTTTTGTTCTTGTTTTCTTCAAGGTAATGTTTACTTTCACTATTTCATTCAGGGAAACTCCTGAGATAAATCAGTTATATCTCTAAACTTTAATAATGAACTTATATAAAATGCTACACTTTCCACCTCTGGTCGCAATAACTTTACGGACTTCTAGAGTGAGTTTGGTGCCCAAGTCTGCATCGATGCGTCCTCGATATCAAGATCACATCCGGGAAGTTTTACGCGTCCTCCGTTCTTGCAGTCTTGAGTATTGGAACTGAACTTTGGCAGTGATGATGACATTACACGAGGATGCAAGACTGTTGAAGAAGCACATTGAGAATCAGCGAGGGAGAAATATCCACCACAGCTTATCAACATTGTTGAAATAGTCAGAGTGCAGAGTGTATGTGTGAGCCCAGTGCAGGAGAGCATTAAAGCAATGCAGTTTAACACCAGCATATTGCCATATATAACCATAAGTAATAACAACAACACGCATTCAGTATTAATCCACACAGTGGCAAAAGCTGAACTACTTGTAGCGACTAACTTCTTGTGTAGGAACAGCTGACGGTGGCCATAGCAATGACAAACGGTCACAAATGCATTTAAATCTGTAAACAAAGCAGCATTAGACGCGATATGAGAATATAAAGAGTTAACCAGAACTAGAACTGCTCTAGAACTAGAACCATTTCTAGAACTGCTCGATCGTGCAGATTCCCACTCTATAACATCAGAAAGATCCGACCCTTCTTATCTGGACATGCAGCTCATCTCCTTGTTCAAGCTCTTGTTCTCTCCAAACTGGATTACTGCAACTCTCTACTAGCTGGGCTTCCAGCTAACTCTATCAAGTCTCTTCAGCTGCTCCAGAACGCAGCAGCATGAGTGGTCTTCAATGAACTTAAAAGAGCACATGTCACTCCGCTGCTCATCCGTTTGCACTGGCTGCCAGTTGCTGCTCGCATCAAATTCAAAGCTCTAATGTTTGCCTACAAAGCGACTTCTGGCTTTGCTCCTTCTTATCTGCTCTTACTTCTGCAGATGTATGTGCCCTCCAGAAACTTGCGTTCTGTGAATGAACGTCACCTTGTGGTTCCATCCCAAAGAGGGAAGAAATCACTTTCCCGAACTCTCGCATTCAATCTGCCCAGTTGGTGGAATGAACTCCCTAACTGCATCAGAACGGCAGAGTCTGTCTTCAGGAAACGACTAAAAACTCAACTATTTAGTCTCCACTTCACCTCCTAATCTGCAATTGCCTCTCTGGATATACCAATAACTGTACTCAAAAAAAAAAAAAAAAAAAATACTAATACTTTACTTCTTAGACTTTACAGATCTGAATCTTGCCTATAGCACTTATTCATTGTTGCTCTTATAGTTGTGTAAATTGCTTCCTTGTCCTCCTTTGTAAGTCGCTTTGGATAAAAGTGTCTGCTAAATGACTAAATGTAAATGTAAATGTAACCAGATACAGTACAAGCGGTTACAAGCAACAAAATATAAATACGAAATTTGCAAGCTAGAGAAAACAAGGAGGCAGCCATTTTAATCACACTTAGGTTACTTAAACTTGGGAAATGGAGGAAGAAACTAATTCATGAACTGCATATTGATAAAGTTCCTGTGGAGCTCTGATAAAGTCTCATACATCAATAGTTTTTCTTCCTTTACAAACGACAGATGAATGCCCCGTTGTGTGTAGATTGCTGAAGCACTTGTCAGAAAAAGGACGGGGACACAGCACAAGGCTGGGGCTATAATGCTGAGGTATTATTGCAAAAATAAACTTCAACCACTCATTCTTTACAGCCTTATCTTTGGGTAGAGAAAACAACGCTAACTTTCCCCTCACACTTCAGAGCACAGCGTCTTCGCGACATGATTTAACTAGGATCTGCTACACTGTTTGTCTTCATCTTTTTCTTTCCACAGTGTTTGTGGGCCAGGCTGAGGATTTCAATGTTCCTGGGTTTGCGCATGCAACAAATGGGCGGGGCTTAAGTTTCATATCGACATCACACCGGCACGGCTAAAGACTTGTTAGAGCGACGATTTATTCAAGCCACTAAGTTGACTGCTTTATCGTTGAATCAATAGTTTTAAACATGGTGCACTTTCAGATTTAAGCCTTAGCTGGGTATTTCCCTTCACTTAGAGCTGTGCTATACACTACATGGAAAGTCATTTTCCAAAACCCAAAATAGGGGCTCGTTAAAGTCTTTGCACACTGAAGTCTGAATTTATTTTATTTTTATTTATTATTTTTTTTGCAGTCATATGCGAAAAATTTGTCACATAAAAAACTGAGTCCAATGCGTATTAATTAAAACTTTACAAAAAAACATTTCAGAGGCAGTTCAAGCAGTGATGCTTTGTTCTAGAAACGGAAAGAGGAACAGGCTGCATATTGTGTTCTTTAAATACTGCATAGAGAGGAAGGAGAGTTCAGCTCATTATCAAAGGCCTGTGCTGGATTATCCTGAAACGCAGGTTTATTTCAGGAAATCTGTGGAATTTTCAGACATTGCTTGTGATATTTCACACATTCACATACGTAAACGAATCCAGAACTGAGACTGGCAGGACTAGACAGACATTGTAATAGATGGCGGCTGCGTTGACGTGTCGAAGCAACGGACCGAAAGCAGACCTTGCTTTCTATTGAGATGTCTATGGGCAGTACGTCAAATGTATGGATGCACACACATACACTCACACACCAAGCAGCGGCAGGGGATATGTGCACTGGTTACTGAATCCAGCATACAGGGGTTCTCAATTGTCCGACACATTCTGTCTTTATTTTATGCAGAGTGTTTGTCATGAAGTTATATGTAGCTCAAATTTTGTGTTGAACTTTTTGCTTGCACAGTGGCCATGGGCGGACTGGCCATCTGGCAATACTGGCAAATGCCAAAAAAGCCGGACCAATTTTTAAATGTGAGCCGGTCAGTTTTTTTTTTTATATATATATATATATATATTGTACTTAAGTGCAGACAGCTTCTATCTCTTGCTAGATATGATATTATGATGATGATAATAAAATTAATATTAATAATAAATGTTGAGCATTTGGCCCAATCGGCAACTGCCGCCTGGTTTCAAGATGCTCCGACCCAATCCGAGGTTACCCGGACATAATCAAAATCTAGCAAGTATGTCATACTATTTCACCATCTTTACACTAAAATAAATAGTGAATGTGCGTGTCCGTGGGTGGGGCTGTGTCGGTGTGGTAATGTGGGCTGGTGTGGCTACAGTGCCAGGGCTGAATTTTTGTCCCAGTCCGCCCCTGAAAGTGGCTCTGAACTGTAAAAACACCTTTTCAAGCGTTTTTTTTTTTTTTTTTTGGATGCAAAGAGGCAAAAATTAAACCTGCTTCAAATTTTTTATGACTGTTACAACTTCATGATGTTAGACTAGAGCCTGAAGTAAGTAACATTTATATTGTGACAGTTTTGTGTAATATGGAAGAAGAAGAACCATGCATCAAGCAAAATACTGCCAAAAAGAGAATCATTTATTATACAAAAATCAAAGATTAAAAGAAAATAGTAATAATAAAGAAGAATAATATAGATAACAACAAATAACACAAAAGGTAAATTATATACAATTTATGATCACAAAATAATCCAAAAACAATAAAACCCACTGGGGAAGAGGACAAAAGTGGCGCTGAAAGAAAAGACAATAACAAAACCCAAAAAATCAAACTAACTCAGTATAATCCTTTTACCTAACTGAAACCAAAATAATCGAAAGCAAGTCTTCTGTGTTTACACGCCCAAACTTACCTACACTAAACTTAACCAAACAGAAAAATACAAAGCTAGCGCTCACTCCTAAACCTGGTGTGTCTGTACACAGGTTCGCTAGGTGATGCAAGGATTTGGAGAGGTACATCTACTGTACCTCTCCAAATACCCCCCTGGGGA
The DNA here is from genome assembly GCF_052040795.2 of Danio rerio. Lineage (NCBI taxonomy): Eukaryota > Metazoa > Chordata > Actinopteri > Cypriniformes > Danionidae > Danio > Danio rerio. The sequence continues at coordinate 4,425,786 of NC_141037.1, forward strand.
AAGCAAAGAGTATCAGCAAATAATCTCAAATAATGAATGAAAATGAACAAGATGGCTATAACAACTTTGGCAAAGCAGTATTAGCCAGTTAAACTCTGCCAACCCTGTACCGTGACGTCATCGACTTTCGCTTTAAGATTTAAAGGGCTAGCATAGCACCAGACCCCCTTACAAGGTTTTGTTTGAAAGTGTAGAATCTATATTTTATGCACATATGCATCACTTTGTTTTTTATTCTACTGTACAAAAGTTATTTACATTTAAATACACAGTATTTTGGATACCCGAGCTGGGTATTTTCATATGGTTCATTTATGACACATGTACAAGTTATAGCTCAAATAAAAGCTCTTGCCGTGGCTCATACGGTTCTAGCATTATTTTTACTGAATTATATTCACATATCAAACAGTTGCAGAATGAATCACGGTGTTTCCATGGCGCAGAAGTGAAAACAATACATTTATGATCAATAAGCAGCCCCAGATAGCACAGACAGCTGTCATCTCTTACCTTATGCTGTGCGCTTCAGGGCCATTTCTCCTCTGTTTTTGAGGTGATGTGCATAAGTAATCCTTTTATATGTCTGACGTGGTCCAAACACAGTGAATTATGTTTGTTTAAACAAAAGAATAGTGAAATATGAAAACAATGATCAATCCCTGTGGCTTGTACAGCACCTCTCATCAGTTGGAATACAATAACTTTTGCATAGATTATGGTAGAGACATTTTTCATTTTTCCTATAATTACAGACATGTGCAGGAACCACCAAAATTAATTACAGCACACTGGACCACACAGAACCTAAAAGGTACACTTTCAAATTTGATTTTATAAAAAAAAAAAAATACTAAAAGTGCCTCTATTTTAGGTGTTTATTAAAACACAGACAACATATACAGATATTTTAAACACTTTCATTAGTGTTAATTAAAAGAGTTTTCTTTAAAATGAAACCAAATTTTTGCATTTACACCTCTGCATGTGGATTTGGGAAGCTTTTAAATTTGGGTAGGCGAAATCCAGGCAGAAATCCCAAAATAGCAGCAGAGTTTAACTGGTTGGGTACCAAAAACAAAAGAAATAACTGGAGGCAAATTAAAACGTAACAAAACAGGAGCGCAAAAGCCTCTATCCGGCATCCCACTAGTCGTCCTTCCAAAAACCTAATGTCCACTCAGATCGGCCGCAGAAGCCGCCACGTCACCAAAGACCGATCCCACAGCCTACAACAATCCGAAGGGGGCTGAACCTGCGAAACCGAAAGAGGGAGAAGAGAGATGGAAAGAACAGGTGCGCGTGCACGCAAAAGAGAAGAAGAGAGGGCGGAAGAGAGAGACACACATACGCAAAACTCCTGGAGCGTAACAATAATGAACGAAAATTTTGGAGGCAGAGTATCAATACAATTGACAATGTGAGGTCGAACGGATTTTTTTTAACGTACAAAAATTACAAACGAAAATTTCGGATTCAGTGCACTGTAAAAAATGCAGGGTTCCACATAATTTAGTCATGTTGTCTCAACACATTGATTAGTTTAACACTTTTAACCAATTTAGGTAACACTTTAGAACAACTATTCGTTATAACCAGTTAAGAGTCCATTAATAAACTGTTAAATCATTAAAATACAGTTAACAAGTCATTTATAACTTGATAACTAACAATTTGTAAGTTATCTATTGGCCATCTATAAGGCACAGTTATAAATAATTAACAAACTATTCACTTTTATTTAACAAGTATTTTATAACTCATTAACTAAGTTTATTAATGATCTGTTAACTAGTTATAACGGATAGTTATTCTAAAGTGTTTCCCAAATTGATGTGGATTGAGCATTAAAAAAATAAGTTGTCCCAATTAAAACTCAAGAACTGTGTTGTTTCAGCTCATTTTAAATAAGTAAAATAGTTTGAATGAACAAAAAAATGTATGCAATAACCTTTAGTGATTGGCAGTGTTGGACATGTTCCTTTATAAGAGTAATTAGTTACAGTTACTAGTTACTTCTCACAAGTAGTAACTGAGTTACATGATTATAAAAGTAACTAATTACCTGGGAAAGTAACTATTGTGTTACTTTTAAATATCTAATTTGTCAAGTGACTATAGACCTTTTTCATGGCTGCTGCATGGAGGGCGCCATAGCGACCAGCGTCTTGCGGTAGAAAGCTAAAAATTTCCGTTTACAGCGTGAACAACTGGTAATTTGCGCTCAGAAAATGGGTTTCAATAACGTTTTAATGGATAACAGAGTGTTTTTGTGACACACAACTTAGAAGTGTGTCTGTTCAAGCCGTTATAATCTGTCACATGTGGTTCAAGCGCGTCAGAAATACGAGAAAAACGTTCTCCTAGTTCACGTGTCTGCCGTCAGAAATACAGTGTGTCTGTCCGTTCCCGGCCTGTCAGCTGTTAGCTCAGCAGCTCTTTAACACACAAACACACACACACACACACACACGCACACACAGAGAGAGAGAGAGCAAACCAGAGTACTGGCATGAAACTTAACAGGTATGAAAGTCTGTAAAAAGCAATAAAAGTCTGTTATCGATCCTCTGCTGGCTGATTTGCTGTTCATTCTAATCGCGAGCCGTTTGTGTTTTATTTCGTGTGTTGTTTTTACCACGGTTTGTGTTTTCCTGTCATTTCGAAATGACACTAGCCTATATTTTCATTTTGTCACAGTTATTAAATCAGTGTGTCAGTGGCACAGTACAGGCTACGTGTGTGTGTCAAACATTTTGGTGAACTACATTAGTTTGGGCTGGTTATATATTTGAAATAAAGAGAAAATGTTGACTTTAGCGATGACGAGGCTTCATTTAAACTGCAGAAGATGCCGTCTGACAACGAGAGGTAAACGCCTCACAGCAGCTGTTTTCCATCCTATTAGATCTCACTTCTTTAAATGATCAGTCCAGGAGATGCTGCTGATGGACAACAGTATTAGTTCAAAGAGGATAAAAGCAGGTAAAATAGATTAAAACTATCGTTTCAAAGCTGTCCAAATGTGACTGTTTACACGCATCAGCTGCCGACCGGACGTTCTTAGCATTCTCCTTGCGCATACACGCAAAGCATAATGGGTAATTTTGCATTCCAAGAAAAAGGTCTATATAAGGTTACGTGTGTAACCCACCGGTCATACTGCACCCATCCCATTCTGAGCTGGGATCACACCCAACAAAAGATGGTTTTCTTCATAGGTGCCCTCTAAAATTTGCATGAACTGGAAGCGAAAATCATTTTATTGTGTATTGTGACGCAGTTCATACACAAACTAAATATTAAATGAGACAACAGTGGGTGTGGCTTTTTTTTTTACTGCAAGCTAATTGGATGTAGTAAAGTAGACTCCTCCTGCTCACCATTCTTGTTTGTTGTAAAAACCGACACCTTGAAAAGTATTGGTTAAGTATGTTAGCCACGCCCAATACCCCAGACTGAGCTAATCTGAGAATTTACCTAGAAACAAACAGGAAATGCATTTTCAGATTTCAATTCAGGGCAAACCATTATTCTTAATGACACGCACATGTGAATTGTTCAGCAAAAAGCAATCAATCTGAGCAAACAAAATCAATTTAATTTGTACTTTAACTACGTCAACAACGCTGCAGCACTTCATCCTGACCTTCAGAAATCATTGCGAAGGCTCCTCTCGATAGGTTAATACAGAGCAGCCACCATTGACGTGACGGAGTGAGAAAGTCCTGCTGTGGGGTTAGAAGAAGCGCTGCGGTCACTTTCTCATTCAGATCAGAGAGCAGAAGTAAGGCAGACGTCCCGAGACGAACACGCTTCACATTAATGTGACTCTGAGTCTGGGAAGAGGATGAGGTCGGCAGGTGAACATCTGAGATCTGCATAAAGCCTCTGCCAATCCATTCACGCCTCAGCGCCACCTGCGTGAAAGAGCGGCTGAACATGTGAAACTCAATCTCAGAGTGCTGACAAATCTAGATTTTGAATGCTGCTGTAAAAAGTCAGTCTATAAATAGAACAGAGCTCAGAACCGCTGATGATGATGAGAGGTGTAAAGTGGAGCTTTTATCGCTGCTTTGATACTTATTCCAGGTTATTCCAGGTGAATATGCATTATTTCTGTTCGGCATGTTTGCCAGGGTGTTGCTTTTGGTTGCTAGGGTGCCCTGGATTTTTACCTGGGAGTTCTGAATTGCTGTGGAGCCCTTATGGGGTTCTGAATGTTTACCAGGGCATGTTCTGGGTTTCTTTGGGGTTGCTAGTGTGTTCTAGATATTAGCCATGGTGTTGCTATGAGTGTTCTGAATTGCTGTGGACTTACTAGGTTGGTCTCAATTACCATTAGGGGGTTCTGAATGTTTACCAGGGCATGTTCTGGGCTTTTTTGGGGTTGCTAGGGTGTTCTAGATATTAGCCAGGGTGTTACTAGGGTGATCTGAATTGCTGTGGACTAACTAGGTTGGTCTCGATTGCCCTTAAGGGGTTCTAAATGTTTACCAGGGCATGTTTTGGGTTTCTTTGTGGTTTCTAGTGTGTTCTAGATCAGTGTTTCTCAACCACACTCCTGGAGGACCACCAGCTCTGCACATTTTCCATATCTCCTTAACCAAACACACCTGATTTAGATCACCAGCTCATTAGCAGAGACTGAAAGACCTGTAATGGGTGTAACATACAAAGAGGCATCCAAAACATGCGGTCTTGGTGGTCCTTCAGGATCATGGTTGAGGAAAACTGTTCTAGATATTTGCTAGGGGGTTCCTATGGGGTGCTAGGGTGTTCTGAATTGCTGTGGAGTTGCTAGGGTGGTCTTAATGGCCCTAATGTGTTCTGAATGTTTGCCAGGGCACGTTCTGGGTTTCTTTGGGTTGTTAGGGTGTTCTAGATATTTGCTAGGGGGTTCCTATGGGGTTGCTAGGGTGTTCTCAATAGCAGTGGAGTTGCTAGGGTGGTCCTGATGGCCCTAAGGTGGTTCTGATTGTTAGACCGGGCATGTTCTGCTTTTCTTTAGTGTTGTTAGGTTGTTCTAGATTTTTGCCAAGGTGTTGCTATGGGGTTGCTAGGGTGTTCTAAATTGCAGTGGAGTTGCTATGGTGGTCCTTATGGCTCTAAGGGGGTTCTGATTGTTAGACCGGGCATGTTCTGGTTTTCTTTGGGGTTGTTTTGCCAAGTTGTTGCTATTGGGTTGCTAGGGTGTTCTAATTTGCTGTGGAGTTGCTAGGGTGGTCCTGATGGCCCTAAGGGGTTCTGATTGTTTGTCAAGGCACATTCTGGTTTTCTTTGGGGTTGCTAGTGTGTTCTAGATACATTCCAGAGTGTTGCTATGGGGTTGCTAGGGTGTTCTGAATTTTTGTGAAGTTGCTAGAGTGGTCTCAGATATCCTTAGGAGGTTTTGAATTTTTTCCAGGGCATGTTCTGGGTTTTTTTTTTGTGTGGTTGTTATGATGTTCTAGATATTTGCCAAGGTGTTGCTATGGGGTTTCTAGGGTGTTCTGAATTGCTGTGGAGTTGCTATTGTGGTCTCAGATATCCTTTGGGGGTTTTGAATGTTTGCCAGGGCATGTTCTGGTTTTCTTTGTGGTTGTTAGATGTTCTAGATAGTTGCCAAGGTGTTGCTATGGGGTTGCTAGGGTGTTCTGAATTGCTGTGGAGTTGCTAGAGTGGTCCTGATGGCCCTAATGGGTTCAAAATGTTTACCAGGGCATGTATTGGGTTTCTTTGGAGTTACTAGTGTGTTATAGATATTTGCCAAGGTGTTGCTATGGGGTTGCTAGGGTGTTCTGAATTGCTGAACGTGGCTAGGGTGTTCCTTGTAGCTCTAAGGGGGTTCTGAATGTTTGCCAGGGCATGTTCTGGGTTTCCTTTGGATTGCTATGGTGTTCTGGATATTTGCCTGGGTGTTGCTATGGGGTTGCTAGGGTGTTCTGAATTGCTGTTGAGTTGCTAGGGTGGTACTGATTGCCCTAAGGGGGTTCTGATTGTTTGCCACGGCATGTTTATGGTTTTCTTTGTGTTTGCTAGTGTGTTCAAGCACATCTGCCAACACTCCCGTTTTCCCGGAAGTCCCCTCCCCTCCCCCGACCCCCCCCCCCCCCCCCCCCACACACACACACCTCAAAATGAAATGTTCACGCTCTTTACTTTGCTTTTACTTTGCTGTAGAGTTCATAGGCAGGTACGGGTGGCCCTAATGGGTTCTGAATGTTTATCAGGGCATGTTCTGGGTGTTTTGGGGGTTGTTATGATGTTCTACATATTTGCCAGGCAGTTGCTAAGGGGTCGTCAGGGTGTTCTGTATTGTTATGGGATTGGTAAGCTGTGTGTTGATTGTTGATATGTTCTGGATGTTTGCCAGGTTGTTATGGGGCTCTGTTCTTGAGTTCTGCCTCTAGTTTGTCATGTTCTGGTTTCTGGATATAGTCCATGCTCCTTTTACAATTTGAGGTTAATTTGTTCCTTCCATATTTCAGGCAAACCTCCAGCCACCCAAAAAATGAGCAGTGCTAATAGCGATCTTTGCTTTAGCACATGGTAAATGATCCAGTGGTCACCATGGTGTGTTCAGATCAGCTCATTTATCAGTTCTATGTAAATGAAGGCTCTTCCAGCAGCAGCAGAACAGATTCTTTTAATGAAGTTCTCCTAGAGACACATCCTCTGGCCACACAAAAATAAAATGCAGGAGGAATGCTGAAGCTCGTAAGACTTCTTTCCAGGAATGAAAAGCAGATACTTCATTATTAAACATTGAATGGCAGCCACTGGATCCAATTACTGTAAACAGAGGAATTCTTTCTTCCGTCGGCTCTTTGTGTCTTTGCCAGGCATGGAAATATGCAAAAAAAAAAAAAAAAAAACTGCTGACTCGGCAATATCTGTGCTATTTCTTGTGTTCCTCAAATGAGCTGTTTTTCTAATCTTGAGCCGGTGGCCGCAGGTGATTATAATTCTCAGCGCTGGTCTCCTCCGGGCTGCTGTGACATTGAGCTGATTGACAGTGTTTTTGGCTTCCATCGGTTCGACCGGCTGCTGCTTTAGCGTTTATTCATTTACACGCCTGCCAATAATTAGCGTAGCGGCTTTTTGTGTCATTGAATTTGAATAAAATTGAATAAAATGCTTGATACTGCAGCTATTTCAATGCAAGAACACCACAGCTCTGGTTATAGTGATTTTATCTTTCAGATATATTTAATAGTAGAGCTGCATGAATGGTCAAAATCCTGTCTTAATGGTGGATTTGTGTCCAAATATTGGATCTGTGGTTTAAATCTTGCTGTGGAGCCTTACAAATAACACACTTTATTCAGCCCACATTCATAAGAATACTGAGGAAACTCTATGCAAATACTAATTAAATTGGCCTCCATACTGTCTACTACAACTAAACCAGCAGAAAACATTTCTACATGGCTCACATAATTAATTATCTTATTATAGACCACTTTCATTAATCATCTTTTAAACTGCTTAAATAAATGTTATAATATTCATTCATTTTCTTTTTGTTTTAGTGCCTTTATTAATCTGGGAATGCTACAGCGGAATGAACCGCCAACTTATCCAGCACATGTTTTACGCAGTGGGATACCCTTCCAGGTGCAACCCATCACTGGGAAACAACCACACACGCTCATTCACAGTCAGTTGGCATTTCAGTGTGGAGTTTGCATGTTCTTCCCATGTTGGCATGGGTTTCCTCCGGGTGCTCCAGCTTCCCCCACAGTCCAAATGCATTCGCTATAGGAGAATTGAATTTAAGCTAAATTGGCCGTAGTGTATGAGTGTGAATGCAAGAGTGTATGGGGGTTTCCTAGTGTTGGGTTGCGGCTGGAAGGGCATCCGCTGTGTAAAACATGTGCTGGATAGGTTGGCGGTTCATTCCGCTGTGGCAACCCTTGATTAATAAAGGCACTAAGCCGAAAAGAGAATTAATGAATGAATCAATATCTAATAGTATTGTCATAATAGGCAATATTTATTAATAAGAGTTATACATAAAATTATTTACTTATTTGTATATAAATATGTTATACGTAAAAGCATATACAGTGCATCCGGAAAGTATTGATAGGGCTTTACTTTGTCCGCATTTTTTATGTTACAGCCTTATTCCAAAATAGATTAAATTCATTTATTCCCTCAACATTCTACACACAATCCCCCATAATGACAATGTGAAAAAAGAGTTTTTGAAATTGTTGCAAATTTATTAAAAATAAAAATACTGTAAAATCACATGTACATCAGTGTTCACAGCCTTTGCTGTGAAGCTCTAAATTGAGCTCAGGGACGTTCTGTTTCCACTGATCATTCTTGATGTTTCATAGCTTCATTGGAGTTCACCTTTGGTCAATTCAGTCGATTAGACATGATTTGAAAAGGCGTACACCTGTCTATATAAGTTCCCAGGGGTGACAGTGCATGTCAAAGCTCAAACCAAGCATGAAGACAAAGGAATACCTCTGAGACAGGATTGTCTCGAGGCACAAGGCTGGGGAAGGTTCCAGAAACATTTCTGCTGCTCTGAAAGATCCATTGAGCACAGCGGCCTCCATCATCCGTAAGTGGAAGATGTTTAACCACCAGGACTCTTCCTAGAGCTGGCCGGCCATCTAAGCTGAGTGATCAGGGAGAAGGGCCTTAGTCAGGAAGGTGATTAATAACCCGATGGTCATTCTGCATGTCTGAGCTCCAGCGTTCTTCTGTGGAGAGAGGAGAACCTTACAGAGGGACAACCATCTGTGCAGCAATCCATTAATCAGGCCTGTATGGTAGAGTGGCCAGACGGAAAACAGTCCCCGGCTGGATTTTGCCAAAAGGCATCTGAAGGACTCTCAGACCATAAGAAACTAAACTCTCTGCTCTGATGAGACTCAAATTGAACTCTTTGGAGTGAATGCCAGGCGTTACGTTTGGAGAAAACCAGGCAGCGCTTATCACCAGGCTAACACCATCCCTACAGTGAAGCATGGTGGTGTTGGCATCATGCTGTGGGGATGTGTTTCAGCAGCAGGAACTGGAAGACTAGTCAGGATAGAGGGAAAGATGAATGCAGCAATGTACAGAGACATCCTGAATAAAAACCTGCTTCAGAGTGCTCTTGACCTCAGACTGAGGCAACGTTCATCTTCCAGCAGGACAATGACCCACAAAGCACACCATCAAAATATCAATGGAGTGGCTTCACAACAACTCGGTGAATGTCCGTGAGTGGCCCAGCCAGAGCCCAGACCTAAATCCTATTGAACATCTCTGGAGAGATCTGACAATGGCTGTACACCATCGCTTCCCATCCAACCTGATAGAGCTTGAGAGGTCCTGCAAAGAGGAATAGGCAAACGTTCCCCAAGACAGGTGTGCAGAGCTTGTGGCATCATATTCAAATAGACTTGAGGCTGTAATCACTGCCAAAGGTGCATCAACAAAGTATTGAGCAAAGGCTGTGTATACTGATGTACATCTGATTTTACAGGTGTTTTATTTTTAACAAATTTGCAGCAATTTCAAAAACTCTTTTTTCACTTTGTCATTATGGGGGATTGTGTGTAGAATGTTGAGGAAATAAATGAATTTAATCCATTTTGAAATAAGGCTCTAACATAAACAAATGTGGAAAAAGAGAAGCGCTATCAATACTTTCCGGATGCACTGTATTTGTTTTAATTTTATAGAAATATTTATTTTCATTTAAGTAATTTAGTCTCTTGCACTCTGTGCTTATAGGAAAGCATTTATTTTACTTATGTCTAATAGTATTGTCTTAATAGGCAATATTTATTGTTACAGTTATACAAAAACTGTTTACTTATGCATGTAATAAAATTTATATCTATTTTTTTGTACATTTTTTATGTTTTATAAATATTTTCATTTATTTAAATATTTTAGTATATCTCTATACACATGCATTTATTAAAAGAATAAGTACTCACTTTTTATCACTTGCTTCATATTTATTTAAAAATAGGCAAGCATGTTTTGAGACACGGTGCATATGGAGTGATTTGCTTGTGTTTTGATTGAGAAGCGGTGATATTTAAGAGCCGCTGCTGCCGTAGCATGGAGTCTCTCTGGAGCTGCAGAAGTGAAACTGTAATGAAGAGCTGGTGTTTTGCTCCTCGTGAGAGTCTGATCTGTCCTGACGTGTCTGCGATATTTCATTCAGTGTCATCTCTGGGCTCCAGCAGCGCAAGATGAAAGTCAGATCAAGTTTAATTATCCAGCCTCGGTCCGAATAAACAACAGACTGAAGGATATGCCTGCAGAAACAGCTTCAGCCACAAGTCACAGAACCCAGGCGGAGAGGAACAATACAGGGAGTTAGTTAACAAACATGTCTTTCGCCTTATTGCACTGGGTGTATGATGGGGCCCTTTATGTTAAATGCATATATATTTAATTGTGTTATTAATATGAATAATAATAATATTAATTCATATTATGATTTTAATATATTTTAAACTTTAATATGTATTCTCTTTCTGTTTTGAATAAATATGTTTATAAAAATAAAAATAACAATGTTATTTTACAAAAAGAAGGTTTGATTCGAGGTTAAAATATGTAAATCTCGATTAAAAGTTATAAAATCTATTTTATTATATTTGTAGGAATTTATAAACATTAAAAAGCACAAACATTCTAACTAAAATAAAATTAAAAATAGTATAAATGTGAACTACTAAGAAAACTGAGACTAAAACTAATTTTTTTTTCTTTTGTATGTATTTAAATTAATTAATTAAAACTCAAATGTTACTTTAAGAAACGAAAGCGTTAACAATAATTTCCCTGTAGGACGTTCTGCTAGGATTGGTTTCAAGCTGTTTGAAATGAAGAGAAACTAAGCTACTGTAGGAGACGTGAAGAGCTTTTCAAAACACCCTTCAGGTTGCATTTTCAGGTTTAGTTTGTGACTTTTATTAAATAAACCTACTGTAAAATGCTTTGTACATCTAGAGGCAAGGTCAGAAATGGCTCCGAAAAATCTATATCCCCGATCTTAAGCGCACTGCAGAAGAAACTGCGCTGAGATGTTTGGCAGCAGAAATATTATGATTTTGATTTGATATGAGAAGCTTACAGACTTTGCTGACTATTTGCATCCAAGAGATTCACGCATGTCATACATAATATTATGGTAATACTGATAGAACTTGTGGGGTTTTAATGCAGAAGTGAGTGGAGGACAAATGTGACGCTCACCAGGGGCTGAAGTCTACAAAATGTGCTCTTGACATGGAGCTTTATTTTATTTATTTATTTTTTTAAACAGTTTTTTTTTATTAGTTTTTATATACATAGTACACAAATAACATTTACTTAGAATGTTTACAGTCACCAAAAAAGGAAACAATTAGAAAGAAAATAATAATAGATATAAATTACAATAATAGAAAAATAATAATAACAAACAGCTTAAAGAAAAATAAATAAAATAAAAAATAAAAAATAAGGAGGGGGGGGGGGGGGATAAACAAATAAATAAATAAATACATTCCAATATAAAGGCAATAACTACGACAAAGACAAAGCCCCTGACAGCCTTTCAAATATCAAGTAAATATGTTTCGATTAATGCCCAGGTCTGTTGAAAAAAGTATGATTTCAGCTCTTAGCAGTCATTTTCTCAAATATATATATATATATATATATATATATATATATATATATATATATATATATATATATATATATGTCCTAAAACTCCACTTCTCCACTTCTCCACAGTCTCTCCAGCATTGTGATAATTGTATAAAACTATTGAATTTGGCGACCACTAATGGAACTCTGACACTGCAAAAAAAGCTTTTCTTAGATTATTTGTATTGTTTCTAGTCCAAATATCTACGACTTCTTAAATCAAGAAGCATTTCTAGACAAGCAAAACATATTATCTTGTTTTAAGAAATAATATGCCAAAATGAAGTGAGTTTTTTCCTTAAATCAAGCTAAACAATCTGTCAATGGGGTAAGCAAAATAATCTTGTTTTTCGATTTGTGATAAGATTATTTTGCATGAACAGGGCAGTGTAAACGCAGACAAAGTGTCAGGTTAAAATGTTTTTGTCTCTCAAGTGACTCTGAAATGTTTGGAAACAAAGATGAGGTTCTCAAGGTAAATGCGTACCTTGGCACTAAAGGTCAAACGACAAAAAATAAGGTCAAGAATCTTGGTGTGACTCTTGAGTCAGATCTGAGTTTTAACAGTCATGTCAAAGCAGTCAGTAAATCGGCATACTATCATCTCAAAAACATAGCAAGAATTAGATGCTTTGTTTCCAGTGAAGACTTGGAGAAACTTGTTCATGCTTTTATCAGCAGCAGGGTGGATTACTGTAATGGACTCCTCACTGGTCTTCCTAAAAAGACAGTCAGACAGTTGCAGCTCATCCAGAACGCTGCAGCCAGAATTCTGACCAGAAGCAGAAAATCAGAGCACATCACACCTGTCCTCAGGTCTCTACACTGGCTGCCAGTTACATTCAGAATAGATTTTAAAGTATTATTACTGGTCTATAAATCACTAAATGGCCTAGGAGCTCAATACATTACAGATATGCTCACTGAATACAAACCTAACAGATCACTCAGATCATTAGGATCATATAAACTAGAAGTTCCAAGAGTTCAGTCAAAGCAGGGTGAATCGGCTTTTAGCCACTATGCCCCTCGCTGCTGGAATCAGCTTCCAGAAATGATCAGATGTGCTCCAACATTAGGCACATTCAAATCAAGACTGAAAACACATCTGTTTAGCTGTGCCTTTACTGAAAGAGCACTGTGCTACGTCCGACAGATTGCACTATCATGTTTTTCTCTTCTTCTTCATTCTTTCATATCACATTTTACATGTTTTTATGTTTTGTTTTGTTTTTACGCATTTTAATTATTTGTTTTTATTTTTATTTTACTTGTTTCTTTTATTCTTGTTTATGTAAAGCACTTTGAATTGCCATTGTGTATGAAATGTGCTATATAAATAAACTTGCCTTGCCTTGCCTTGCCTTGAAATGAGTCGTCATTAATTCTAGAATAATTATCTCCACAAACCCACAACAGATCAATTCAATTCAGCTTTATTTGTATAGCGCTTTTACAATGTAGATTGTGTCAAAGCAGCTTCACATAGAAGATCATAGTAAATTGAAAGGGTAGTTCAGTTTTCAGTGTTTAAGTTCAGTTCAGCTCAGTTCAGTGTGGTTTAATAATCACTACTGAGAGTCCAAACACTGAAGAGCAAATCTATCGATGCGCATCTCTACAGATCCCGAACTATGCAAGCCAGTGGCGACAGCGGCGAGGAAAAAACTTCACCAATAGGCGAAAGTGAAGAATTAAAAAACCTCGAGAGAAACCAGGCTCAGTTTTCACGACCATTTCTCCACTGGCCAAAGGTCTTGTGCAGAGCTGCAGTCAAGGCGCCAGAGACGGGAGAATGCTGGACCTCAGTGAAGACTCGTCTGTCCCTGGAGCGTCACAGGAATCAGTCTCATGCTCTTCACTCCTTCATGACCACCACAGCAGCTGCAAGGATACGGCCTGGTCCAGGATTATGGAAACCTTGGGGTCATCTTGTCGCTGGTCTTGGATCGAATCAATGGCGCTGCATAGTCTAAGGCCCTTGGGATGAGTATCCCCAAGTGGAAATAGAGAATAAAGAGAATAAATAGCGTAGCTGCTGTTTATAGAGTAAATAAACAAGACGCAAAAACCTGTGTGGAGCACATTTATCATCATCATACCGCTAAGTGATATACTGAGTGTATGCTTTATTAAACAGACAGGTCTTTAATCTAGCTCAATACATCTGCATAATCCCAGTATATGGTCTTCATTAGACGTGTTTCTATCTTGAAGTTAAGCAAAAGTTGAAAAAAAAAAAGAAAAACAAATCATAAAAGTAAATTGGGTGCGTTTTCATCAGATTGTTAAAGCTGCTGACTTTAGTATTGGTAACCTAGCAAACAATAGCAAACAATGCAGTCATAATGGAGACTGCTGATTGGTGTAATACTTACTGTGTTGGAGTTTATTCAGACAATGTCCATCACACAACTCTTTTTGCACGTCCAAAACCATGTGTAGTGATTTTTAAAAAACTTTATTTGTGAATTTAAAGAAGTTTTATTCAAAATTTGGTAATTCCATCACGTGTTTCTTATGCAGTACTGCACAATGTGCATTATCACAGGCTGATGGAAACAAGGAACACATTGAAAAGGAATTTCGTGATTCACGTAGCCTGAAAAACAAAACCGAAACTCTAATAATTTATTATTTTATAACATAATACTATTTTGTAACTCTTTTTCAATTTTACTCAATAACTTAAAATATAGAGATTTTAAAAAAATACACAAGACAATAAAATAACCCAATTTTTTGTGTGCATATGATTTTGTGCAACGTTTCTCCTATCTTCTATTGTCCAGTTTTGGTGAGTCTGTGTGAATTGTAGCCTCAGTTTCCTGTTCTTAGCTGACAGGAGCGGCACCCGGTGTGGTCTTCTGCTGCTGTAGCCCATCTGCCTCAAGTTTGAACGTGTTGTGTGTTCAGAGATGCTCTTCTGCAGATCTCAGTTGCAACGAGTGGTTACTTGAGTTACTGTTGCCTTTCTATCAGCTGGAACCAGTCTGGCCATTCTCCTCTGACCTCTGGCATCAACAAGGCATTTGCGTCCACAGAACTGCCGCTCAATGGATATTTCCTCTTTTTCTGACCATTCTCTGTAAACCCTGGAGGTGGTTGTGCGTGAAAATCCCAGTAGATCAGCAGTTTCTGAAATACTCAGACCAGCCCGTCTGGCACTAACAACCATGCCATGTTCAAAGTTACTTAAATCCCCTTTCTTCCCCATTCTGATGCTCGCTTTGCACTGCAGCAGATCATCTTGAGCATATCTTCACACACCGGCCACTTTATTAGGTACACCTGTCCAACTGCTCTTTAGCATACAATACAAACTTTTATACTGTATTATCATTGTGATTGTTGACTAGTGTTTTACTGTACAATTAGTAAAGCAATTTTTACTGCATCAGCAGGTGCAATTTTGCCTCTCAATTCTATGCATCTTAATTGAATAAAAATATTTGCATGGAAAATGCAAAAAATAAATTAAAAGCGTGTCAGTTTTTGCTGTGTTTTCCAGAAGAGCTTGTAGACTAAATATAGTAAGCAGCTGCTTTACACTTTCATCATATTTTTCCTGTGTGTGCGCACATGTGCAAATGTATATGTGTTTGCTTGTGTTTGTGTGTGTGTGAATATGCATAGAAAATGTCATGCATTTATGTAAGGCCACTGTAATCCTCATTCATTTGTAAAATACTGCAGGATCGCGTTGAGCCGCAGTTATTATCTGTCAGCCGATGCTTTTGAATCTGGCGACACGGTTGTTATGAGGCCGCTGGCAGCGCGATCAAAGGGCAGCGGATGGCACTAAAACGAGCTGTTTCTGCCCCGTCCTCTCACTCTCTCCCTCTCATTTATTCCATCTAGGCCCCGTCGTCGCCCTCCTCACCTTCGGCTAATGAACCAAAGTATGAGAAACGCTGGCTGGATGCCGTCACCCTCCCTCTGTTCATGGCTCGAATCTCTCGACGCAAAGCTGGAACCGACAAATTAAGGTACGGTAATCCGCCGTGATGCTGTAGGGTTTTGCCACGCGCCGCTCCCAATGTTGGTTTTGCAAGCATTTTTCATTTAGGTGAGAGGATGTTAAATCCAATATCTATGCAGCGGCATGCCGTGTCTGGAAAGGTCAGCGATGCAGCAAGAGGAGCAAGAGGAAAACCTCTAAACTTCCATCCCATATGGAAAAAATAAAATAAAATGATATATATATATATATATATATATATATATATATATATATATATATATATATATATATATATATATATATATATCTCCCCTGTTTACTTTTCCCCAAATTTCTGTTTAACGGACAGATTTCTTCAACACATTTCTAAACATAATAGTTTTAATAACTCATTTCTAATAACTGATTTATTTTATCTTTGCCATGATGACAGTAAATAATATTTGACTAGATATTCTTCAAGACACTTCTATACAGCTTAAAGAGACTTTTAAAGGCTCAACTAGGTTGATTAAGTTAACTAGGCAGGTTAGGGTAATTATGCAAGTTATTGTATAATGATGGTTTGTTCTGTAGATTATCGAAAAAAAAAATAGCTTAAAGGGGCTAATAATATTGACCTTAAAATTGTTCATAAAGTAAAAACTGCTTTTATTCTAGCCAAAACAAATAAGACAATTCTGGCTAAAATGAGAATCACAATTTTATTTTTTGCTTATCAAGATCACAATTTTCTCACAATTCTGTAGATGTAAAATAAAAGTTAGTGTCAGTAGGTTGTTATTCTCAAACATATGGCATAACAACAATAACTAGAACCTAAAGTTTATTGAAAAACTTTGATGTTGGCTTGAGAAAGCCAACGTGACTGCGCTAGAACTGGGAAAAGCAGTTGCAAGGAAGCACGGTGGCGGTTGCGAAGTGGTTGCTAGGAAGTTGCTATAACAATTATGGCATTGTTAGGTGGTTGCTAAGCAGTTGCTAAAGGGCAATGCTCGTGTACATGTTTGATCAAATGCTAATACTTAGTAGGCATTTCTAGCATATGATATTGCATTTAGATAATCATTCATAGCATGTAGCTAATCGTTATTAGCACTTGGCTTCCATTATCATTGTTACCATGCATAGTACACAGGAAGTCCCATTTGCTAGCATGAGTCAAACAAGCCAATGCCCAGGTCCCTACGATGTTCTGATGTAGAGATATTGCTATTTTTAAATGGTTGCTAGGTTATACTGTTTTATTGTTATGGGGACATTTGACAGGTTAGTGATGATACATCAAAGCTTCTTGCAATATGAGTGATCTTAATCAACCCCAATGTTTCTATGACAGTCTTTATGAGTGTCAAAAACTGCACTTGAACATTATGTATTCCTGGTGTTGGGTTGGGGCTGGAAGGGCATTCGCTGTGTAAAACAAATGCTGGATAAGTTGGCGGTTCATTCCGTTGTGGCGACCCCTGATTAATAAAGGGACTAAGGTAATGAACATTATGTAAAAATGGCTTGCCGTATTTTTTTGAAAATACAATGCTTAACAAGTGTGAAAGTGATACATGCAAAAATATCAGTAAAAATATGGAGTTTAAGTCAAAAATGGCTTGCCATATTTTGAGAAAAATAATGCTTAAACATTATTTATTGGAAAACTAAAAGTCTGATCAACCTTAAAGATATAGCAACAAAATCTAACGCATCTAAATACAGCTTTTGGCCAAATTTGGGGCTTGTATAATTTTTTAATATGCTCGGATTATAAAAATTTAATATTTAACATTTTCTATTAAAAAAACAATAAGTCTTATTGGCATGAGGAGATATAGCAACAATCTTGAATGTAGAAGGCACATTTTGACCACATTTGGGCCTTGTGGCATGAACGGCCTAGGAGGAGATACGTTTGTTTTCAAGGACAGAGTAGTAAAACAGTATGTTGGCTTTCTCAAGCCAACAATAATAATATTAGGCCTCTGTGTAGAGATCTACTGTTGGTTAAAATGCTACATTTTGTATAGACTTTGAGTGGTGGACTTGAACAGACTTTAAATATGTCCAGGTTGATAACTCAGTAAAAGGATGACAATAGAATGCAACTATTCATAATTCTGAAGTTAAATGATTCTGTTTAAGATATATGCTTGCAATCCGTCATTGGCAACAATATTAGACCTTTTTTTTTTACTGGTAAATCAGACATTTGTCATTATCAGATTCCCTTATGCATTATATGCTTTTCATTAACATTATATAGGCTGGAATACTTAAGTTATACTGACCCAGTAAACAGTTTTTTTTCATGCACAAGGTATCCGCGGGGTCTTAAACAGTATTAAAAGTTGATAGATCAATTATGAGAGCATTAAGCATCTTAAAATATATTAAAAAGTGTTAATTGTGTTTTTGTGCGGTCTTAAGTTTTGTTCAAGCGATGTCCAAAGTGTTTGACTCCAAAAAAGCATAAATGTTTTTATTTTCTTCCTAATATTAACAACGGTGTGCTTGATCCACACGATTGGTTCAGTCTGCAGCATGTCTGGCCAAGCTCCTCCGTCCATCTGATCTCATGTAATTTGTGACAAACGTGGACGATATGGCGATCTGAAAATTGCACTACCTCTGAAAACACTAACTTGTAGTGACGTCACTTCCCAACACTGGAAGTAACATAATCTATCATCGCTAGCATCTATTAGTTCATTAGTTAATAGTATAGTATGTTGCAGTATGACGCAGTAAATACTTTAATATACAATAGTATGCAACAATTTTGTCACGTTACGGATTGAAACGGAAACAAAAAGGTGCAGATCCAAGTGCGGTTTATTTACAGTGCGCATCAACAGAGAAACAAGGTGCTCAAAGTACAAATAAACAACAAAACAAGAAACATAAAACAGAGACAGGGCTCCGGAATCAAAACTCGAATACTAGACTTACTAGAAACACTGCGGCAGGAAAGACAAGGATGAGAAACGACGCGATGACAAACAGAGGTGGAATGGTTGTATAGATAGTCCAGATAATCAACGGTAACACAGAACAGATGAGATGACGGGTCAGTGTAAGTGTTCCAGTGTATGCGCGTGGTATGTATGGAATTGTAGTCCTTCTGGGACGCTGTAGTGCTATCTAAGTCCTGATGCACTACAGCACCCTCAGGTGGTCACTGAAGGATGTGACATTTTTATTGTATAATAACTACCATTTTTTTTTCTAATTTAACTGCAATTTTACTGTGAATCCTATAGTATACTGTTTTTTTCTTTCATGTGGGATCTGCCATTGAAATAGGAGTGATTTTGCTGGATTGTCAGATGGAGAAGTGAAATCTATAAATAACCTCTTGGAAACTCAAAGGTTGTGATTGCAGCAGGTGGAAAGCAGAAATTCGTTTCTCATCCTTAATTAGCTGGGATGCATAATCTAAACATGTATTCACATTCAGACACTTGGATTTTAACCCTGTAAGGCAGGGGTTCTCAACTTTAGCTTTAGAGTTTAGCTTCAACCTTGATCAAACTCAGCTGTGTCTGAATTCTTAGTGGTACTGAAAAACTTAACGGTGCTGTATGTCAGTGATTGACTGTTCTAAAGCATAAACAAAATATGTTTGCAGATATTTAAGAAACATGCTAAGTGAACATTCCTGTTTATCTGAAAAACAATGCTGAAGTCAAGATATTCTGCTTTGAAAGTGTGAGTTACATCTTTGTTTTGGTCCGTTTAACCCGCCTGATGCCAGTTTAGCCAATTATATTTCAGCACCCTGGGTTTCCTTGGTGGAAAACAGTGTATTTCAGTCATGAAGGCTGTCAAAGCATGCGTCCGTGCCCCAAATGTGATCTCCGGTGGACAGTAGCAGACTCCAAAATAAGATGCAGGTTCAGAAGTCCACATGAGGTTATTAATTTGCAAATAATATAAATATTACAAGCATAAACATTAGGTGAGCAGGTTACATTATAGCCCTGTGTCCTAACAGCATGCTAAATATGTGAGATACGCAGTGATAAGCAATTTAGCTGTACTTTGATTTCTGAGAGTGTACAATGTGTGATTTAGCAATCAATAGCTGCAATAACCTATTGTATGTAATCTTGAAGGACTAAATGTACTGTATTTACAGTAGCTGTTGTCAAGCTACTCACGACTTGCTAGAAAAAATGAACTAGCTACTGGAAAAGCTGCTTTGTATCCTACGTGTCTGAGCTACTGTCAAACTTAAGATAAATATTACCATTGTAAGTCCTAGCTCTCTTAGAAATCTTTATTTCCAGAAGCTTTACTATCTCTGTTCATTGGTGGTGTGGTCTTCTCAATCCTCTAAAATACCAGAAATCTTTTAAACAGTGTCTATTTGATAATTACTCAATTATCTTTGCTTTGCACTGCAATATATGTTACAAAACCGCTGTGGGGATAGAACTAAGCATTTGAATATTATTATGCTAAGATATTTTATTGGAGAGGTTAATAATCATTATGCAACATGCGAGATCTTCATTTGCGTCTCAAAGATGAACAAATTTCTTACGGCAGGGTTTTCATTTTGCGGTGAACTTTCCCTTTAGCACATAATTATGATATTTCATTTTTCCTGAAGGGTTTTCAGCTGAAGGATTTCCTCATTTGAATACTGAAAGTTTTAAATGGGATTTCAAATCTCAGTACAATTCCCAGAGCGCTTCATCATTCTCACAACAGTAAGACTCTTGCAGGTTTCACAGCTCTTTTTACGGCAGTCTCCTGTGAGACGGTGAACTCTGATTGGCCCTGTTGCACCCAAAATGTTTTTGCAAACTCTTGTCACTTTCCCTTTTTCTTTGCAATGGCAAGCTGTTCAGTCATCCTTATGCTCAGGGGTAATCAAGTTCAGAGGGGCCACGTTTAATGCAAAGGGCCACAAAATACAATTTGCATAATATTGCTTACGATAATTTTGTCCAACAATTTTAATTTGAAATGCTGTTTAAAGGGGAACTATTATTCTCCTTTTTACATGATCTAAAATAAGTCTTTGATGTCCTTAGTGAGTGGTGAAGTTTCAGCTCAAAATACCCCACAAATAGTGTTTTATAAGACCCCCAGGTTTTTCATGATTTTATTTTTAGAGGGATTTTTACAATAAAATTATTTTGTGGTGGTAATTCCCAAAAATTTGCATACAACTTTGTTATATAAATACTAAAAATATTATTTTTTTAAAATTATTTATATATAAAATTATATATATATAAAATTTATATATATATATATATATATATATATATATATATATATATATATATATATATATATATATATATATATATAAGCACAGTAATGTAAAAACTGTAGTTGTACCGAGTATTACTTAAGTTATCTATTAAATTACCCAATTAATTGTATTTTATTAATGTTTACCCCCACCCTAATCCTAAACCCAATCGTCACAGTAACGTAAAAACAGCAGTTGCAGAGTATTATTTATGTTATGTATTAAATTACCCAATAAATTGTATTTTTTTACGTCTACGTCTACCCCAACCCTAAACCCAACCATCAAAGTGACGTAAAATCGTTAGTTGTACTGAGTATTACTTAAATTATTTATTAAATCACCCAATTAATTGTATTTTTTTTACGTCTAACCCACCCCACCCCTTAACCCAATCGTCACAGTAACGTAAAACAGTAGTTGTACCGAGTATTATTTGTTATCTATTAAATTACCCAATGATTTTTTTTTACGTCTACCTCCACCCCAACCCTAAACCCAACCATCACAGTAACATAAAAACGGTAGTTGTACCGAGTATTATTTTTGTTATCTATTAAATTACCCAATAAATTGTTTTTTTTTTAACGTCTTTCATCACCCCAACCCTAAACCCAACCTTCACAGTAATGTAAAAACTGTAGCTGTACCGAGTATTACTTAAGTTATCTATTAAGTAACACAATACATTTTTATTTTATTACCATCTACCCCCACCTCAACCCTAAACCCAACCATCACAGTAACATAAAAACGGTAGTTGTACCGAGTATTATTTATGTTATCTATTAAATTACCCAATAAACAGTTTTTTTTTACGTCTTTCATCACCCCAACCCTAAACCCAACCATCACAGTAACGTAAAAACGGTAGTTGTACCGAGTTTTATTTATGTTATCTAATAAATTACCCAATAAATTATATTTTTAACGTCTACCCCCACCCCAACCCTAAACCCAACCATCACAGTAATGTAAAAACTGTAGTTGCACCTAGTATTACTTAAGTTATCTATTAAGTAACACAATACATTTTTATTTTATTACCATCTACCCCAACCCTAAACCCAACCGTCGCAGTAACGTTAACACGGTAGTTGTACCGAGTATTATTTATGTTATCTATTAAATTACCCAATAAACTGTTTGTTTTTAACGTCTTTCATCACCCCAACCCTAAACCCAAACATCACAGTAACATAAAAACGGTAGTTGTACCGAGTATTATTTATGTTATCTATTAAATTACCCAATAAACAGTTTTTTTTTACGTCTTTCATCACCCCAACCCTAAACCCAACCATCACAGTAACGTAAAAACGGTAGTTGTACCGAGTTTTATTTATGTTATCTAATAAATTACCCAATAAATTATATTTTTAACGTCTACCCCCACCCCAACCCTAAACCCAACCATCACAGTAATGTAAAAACTGTAGTTGCACCTAGTATTACTTAAGTTATCTATTAAGTAACACAATACATTTTTATTTTATTACCATCTACCCCAACCCTAAACCCAACCGTCGCAGTAACGTTAACACGGTAGTTGTACCGAGTATTATTTATGTTATCTATTAAATTACCCAATAAACTGTTTGTTTTTAACGTCTTTCATCACCCCAACCCTAAACCCAACCATCACAGTAACGTAAAAAACGGTAGTTGTACCGAGGTATTATTTATGTTATCTATTAAATTACCCAATAAACTGTTTGTTTTTAACGTCTGTCATCACCCCAACCCTAAACCCAACCATCACAGTAACGTAAAAACGGTAGTTGTACCGAGGTATTATTTATGTTATCTATTAAATTACCCAATAAACTGTTTGTTTTTAACGTCTGTCATCACCCCAACCCTAAACCCAACCATCACAGTAACGTAAAAACGGTAGTTGTACCGAGTTTTATTTATGTTATCTATTAAATTACCCAATAAATTGTATTTTTAACGTCTACCCCCACCCCAACCCTTAACCCAACCATCACAGTAACGTAAAAACTGTAGTTGCACCGAGTATTACTTAAATTATCTATTAAGTAACACAATACATTTTTATTTTATTACCATCTACCCCAACCCTAAACCCAACCGTCGCAGTAACGTTAACACGGAAGTTGTACCGAGTATTATTTATGTTATCTATTAAATTACCCAATAAATTGTTTTTTTAACGTCTACCCCCACCCCAACCCTTAACCCAACTGTCACAGTACTGTAAATATATTAGTTATTGTTATAGAGTGTCATAAAAAATACTGCTATATCAAGGTGCATGTCGCACTTCCAGCCGGCCACATATCCGATCTAGACTTTACCCTGTTGCTGGGCACTGCTGTGGCAATGGAACGTCCTATTGAGTGTCGCCTCTTGGTGATGCTAAGCTCTTTGCCCTGGACACATATTTTCAATGAGCAAGAGTTGAATAGACTAGATATTATTAGCATGATATTAAACAGACTGTAGTGCACTGAATGTTCACTCAGCTCGCCGTATAGTCGTATCTCTCCATATGAACGCCGCTGAAGACGTGTCTCTCTCACACTAATAGATTTGTGATTGTGTTCTGTCCGTCGCCTGCTAGTTCAAGCAGAACATTACATTCTTCAGGCAATTTCTGTGCGCGAAAGGCCACGCGTCTCACACATGGCTGGCATTAATTGAAATCATGCCATTTATTGAACTGCTTTATTGGAAAAGTTGGAGAGTGTGAAGCTGCTGAAGATGTATTCTGTGTTTTGGGAGTAATAAAGTCTTGAAGTCTGGCTTCGTTCTGTTTAGTGGAGGATCTGAAAGTTCATGCACAGTGCTTGGCATAAATGAGCAACACCTCCTGTTGAAAATGAAGATTTCTATCCATTTCTAAGTAAATATAGGTCATATATGTGGGTGCATTTAAACTAAACAGATTTATTTAATATATTAATACATTACATTTTTACTAAAATAATATTTTGTTTCTTTCCCAGAGATGGGTTGCGGCTGGAAGGGCATCCGCTGCGTAAAAACTTGCCGGATAAGTTGGCGGTTCATTCCGCTGTGGCGACCCCGGATTAATAAAGGGACTAAGCTGACAAGAAAATGAATGAATGAATGAATGAATGAATATTTTGTTTCCTCCGGGTGCTCCGGTTTCCCCCACAAGTCCAAACACATGCACTATAGGTGAATTGGCTGGCTAAAATTGCCCGTAGTGTAGGTGTGTAAATGGGAGTGTATGGATGTTTCCCAGTAATGGGTTGCAGCTGGAAGGGCACCCGCTGCATAATACATATGCTGGATGAGTTGATGGTTCATTCCACTGTGGCAACACAGGTTAATAAAGGGACTAAGCCGAAAATAAAATAAATGAATGATATTTTGGTCACCCAACATCTTTATAAATAGAAAGATAACACGTTTAAATTCATGCAAGATATTGGAAAAAGAAATTACACACCAGAAAAATGCGACACAATTTTATAAATTTTTTTTTTTGTCTCTTATGAATTTAGCGCTTTTAAATAGTTTTTCTTTAATATTTTCCCCTAATGGGCATCACGTTAGCACAGTGGGTAGCACAATCACCTCATAGTAATAAGGTTACTGGTTCGAGCCTTGGCTGGGTCAGTTTTTGTGTGGAGTTTGCATGTTCTCCCCATCAGGGGCGCCGCAGGGAATTGGGGGGAAGAAGAGGATTTTAAGGGCCCATACATTTAGGGGGGCCCCTGAGACATTATCAAGGGCCCATTATCAAGGGACCGCCAGTCCCCTCCAACCACGGCCACAGACCCCCACCCTTCATACCGCTCATCACTTTCATCGGCAACCCCTGGGCGCGCTTCACATGCATCTGCTCCCTGTGTTCGCGTGGGTTTCCTCCAGGTGCTCAGGTTTTTCCCACAGTCCTAACTCATAAGCTATAGGTGAATTGGGTAGGCTAAATTGTCTGTAGTGTTTGTGTGTGAACGAGTGCGTATGGATGTTTCTCAATGATGGGTTGCAGCTGGAATGGCATGCTGATTAAGTTGGCGGTTCATTCCGCTGTGGCAACCCCAGATTAATAAAGGGACTAAGCCAAAAACAAGATGAATGAATACATTTTTTTCCTAGCATATAAATTTGGATGTATTATTTTTATAGCGTTGTCATAAGTTAATTTGTTAATTATCTCCAGATTTGGCTTCAGTACTGACTAATTTAATGTATATGCACAGATACAATGCTCACCAATTTTCTTTTCGGCTTAGTCCCTTTGTTTATCAGGATTCACAGCGGAATGAATCGCCAACTTATCCAGCACATGCATGTTTTACGCAACGGATGCCCTTCCAGCTGCAACCCAGCACTGGGAAACACCAATACACACTCATTTACACACACACACACACACACACACACACACGTTTGTTTTTGTGAAAAGTGGGTACATTACATAGGTTTCCATTCATTTTGTACTGTTCAAACCGTATATTGTATTGCCCTCACCCCACCCTACTCCTAAACCCAACCATCACAGGAGACTGTGTGCAGCTTTACTCTCTGATTAAACTCATACTGTGCGATTTATAAGCTTTTTGAGAAATGAGGACGTCACCAATGTCCTCATATTTCATCTCCTTTTTGTAATACCTGTGTCATATCGATGTCATTATACAGATTTGTGTCCTAATATGTCACTCACACACACACACTATGGGCAATTTAGTTTTTTCAGTTCTCCTATAGCGCATGTGTTTGGATTGTGGGGGAAACCGGAGCACCCGGAGGAAACCCACACCAACACGGGGAGAACATGCAAACTCCACATAGAAATGCCAACTGACCCAGCCAGGACTCAAACAAGTGACCTTCTTGCTATGAGGCGACAATGCTAACCACTGAGCAATCGTGTCACACCATTTAGAAGATATAAAACTGATATAAACATGTAAAGCTTTTAGTTTGTCTCTTACACCTAAATACCTAAATACACCTCATACTTCAGTATCCAACATGCCCTGCCCACTTCAATGTGCTTGAGCTCAACCACTCTCACTGGCAGAGCTATGATAAAGCAAAAACAAAGCTGAATTTTTCTCTTTGCCTTGATTACAGCACATAATATTTGACTAGATATTGTTCAAGACACTATTATAGACTGATTTCACGCGATCGCCATTTTTAAAAGGGAAATCGAGGCTGTGGTGGGAAGAAACCCGGAAGTATCGCTGGGAGTTACATAGGAACGTTGTGTAGCTGGCTGTATATCTCATCAGCGAAGAGAAAGTGACACAAATTTATAACTTCACCGCCTTCCAAGTTACCCGAAGGTCCGTTCTGAATGAATGATGAAAATAAAAAGGGATATCAGAGCTCATTTTCAGCTAAGTTAAGGGAAATGAGAGTAGTTAGCTAACATCTGCTTTCCTAAATGCACGTTTTAGATGCCATTTATCAAACTCGAGTTAATGAACTGATTCTTTCTCTATATTAGACTTGTCACGATAATGAATTAAAAGAAAAACTGTCAATTCCCCGCTAACATTTAAGGCACTGTTGATAGCGTTCTTAAACAGCACTGATTTGCCATTGTGTTCACCAGTGCTCAACAGAAATGACTGTGATTGGCCGAGAAGGTCATCAGTTCACCCTTCGCTGTTTACCGAGTACAAACACAGACGAGCGAAACGCTTGATGACTCGACTGATCTTCACAGCTGCTTCGTGCTCCAGTCTCCGTGTATCTGTGCTTGCACTGGGTAAAGAGCAGTAAACTGATGAGCACTGATGAGCACTATGGTAAATCAGCACTGTTTATGAACACGCTCAGCAGCGCTTAAATGTTAGCAGGAAATGGACGTTTTTAAAACTTCAGTACTGGGACAACACTAATACAGACAACACGAGGATGTGCTACAGAGGACTGCAGTGTTCTATCACTCACCGGGCTACATAGGCTGAAGCAGGAACATGTCCCCACAGTGTTTCACTGGTGCCATAAACTGAAGCCTAGCAGTACACTTGAGCATATTACTCTCAAAGAAACTGATGTTGTTTGATGCCAAATTGCTTTTAATTGTTTAAATTAAACTGAACTGATTAATATTAAAGTGATGTTTGCACCGTTTTGAAATCTCTGAAACAGCTGGAGGTTTGTAGTCCACAGCGTGTTCCTGCAATGTTTATAGTGCTGGTCCTATACTTCCGGGTTCTTTAAAATAGTGGTCGCTTGAAATAAGCGTATTTAGCTTAAAGTGACATTTAAAGGCTTATCTAGGTTAATTAGTGTAAAGATGGTGTAATTAGGCAAGTCATTGTATAATAATGGTTTGTTCTGTAGACTATCCAAAACAAATATTGCTTAAGGGGGCTAATAATATTGAACTTTAAATGGGTTTAAAAAATTAAAAACTGCTTTCATTCTAGCTTAAATAAATTAAGACTTTAAAATAAAATAAAATAAGACTTTCTCCAGAAGAATTAAATATTATAGCAAATACTGTTATAAAATTCCTGAATCTGTTAAACATCATTTGGGAAATATTTGACAAAAAATAAAAATAAAAAAATCACAGAGGAGGACAAATACTTGTGACTTGAAGTGTATGTAAAGTCTGGTGTTTTGATGGAGACTTTGGTCTCGTTGAACTGAACCAACAGCCGTCATTAAACATTCGGTCCAGTGAATCAAAGTATGATTTATCTGCGAATCACAAGCGCTGAAATGAAATGTCAAAAGAGCACATTATCTACTATTGATGGTAAAGTGCGCTTGACAAGCTGCTCTTCAACAGATGTGATTCATCCCACGTATTTATATTGATGGCTTTACACATTTTAAACAAATGGAAATGAGTGACGTGACAGTCAGCTTAAGTTCAGACATTTGATGTGACGGGGAGATTTGTGTAGTCTGGTTTTGTAACTTTATATAGGTAAAGATTGATAGGCTGTTTGATTTATTTATTGCAAAATTGTATAGTTTAATGTAGGGTTGGGCATCTAAGCTATAATGCCGATCCGATACGCATCTCGATACAAAGAATACGATCCGATATATTAGCGATACATTTGTGACATTGCGATGCAACACGATACGATTCACACCCATATCACGATACAATGCGATAATTCAGCACTAACCAATTAGATCAAGTTTATGAGATGATGTGAAAGAGGATGCTGTGCCATTGAATGAGTTTGATTATTTATAAACCAAGCAAAACCAAGACTTTTTTTACAAACTGGCTTTTCTCTCAGAGCCAGAGTGTCAGTTTACAGTAGAGGGCCATTTTAGAACATATAGCACATATTATTTAAGTATTTTCAAGATAAACAGAATGTATAAGTGCAATATATATTATAAATGTATATATTTGCACTCTTTCAACATAAAGGTTTAGCATTGCACAACAACAATTGTGATTTAACTTTTCAACTATGAACACAAGTTTTACAAAGATATATTGTGCCACTGAATATTCAAAACTTAAGGTGGTGAACTAGCAGTGTTATGCTGCTTTGAAACATCACTGTCACTGTAAACAACAGGCTGATAAAAATATAAATAAATAAAAATTAACAGGAGGTGTTTAAAACCTTCGTTCTCCGTGTCACTAGGCTGAATATCTTTGCAGATGAACAATGCAATAGCATTCGTTATTGGCGTAGAGCGAGCAGAACTGTTGCGCATGGAGAAAACTTTCAACGCTTTTCTCACCACTTTTGGAGCTGGTAGCTACAGTTGAAGCAGTGCGAAAGCCGGGGATGCAGGAACACAAGATGCTTCCACAACAACACAGTGGCACCGCTTCAAGTGAGATATCAAATTAGTCGTACTGCCCGTGTATTTTACAGATGCGCGGCACATTTTGCAAATTGCATCTGTCCTGTCAAGTCGTCCAACCTTTTTGCAGAATCCATAATGTTGCCATACTTTAGATTTAAAACTCAGTGGGGAATAAAATGTTTGTTTTGCTTCTCGCGCTTTCTGAGGGCGCTCCACTAGCTTCATCCGCACACCTGATACACTGAGTTGTAGTGTAAGTGTACACATCCGCAAGCCCGTTGCTAATGCATACTTTATGTAGGTCGATTAAATTATGCGCCAAAAACAGGTTGACAACACTTGTTAATAAATAAAAAATACATTCTATATTAAAAATATAAGCTGTATCTTGGAAAAACCGAAGCATCTCGCAAAAACCGATGCATCTCGATTTGCTTTCTTAAATTTCATTTATCCTCTGCTGCTCTACCGATGGCCGCGTATCGATACATATCGGTTAATCTTCCCATCCCTAGTTTAATGGCATAGTTCATCATTCCGATTTCTTTAGATTAGTCTCTTATTTATCAGGGGTCACCACAGTGGTTTACTAATTATTCGAGCATGTTTTACGCAGAGGATGCCCTTTCAGCTGCAATCCAGTACTGGGAAACACCCATACACATTCATTCATTCACACACACACACACGCACGCATACACAACGGCCAATTTAGTTGATCCAGTTTACCTATAGCGCTTGTGTTTGGACTGTGGGGGGAAACCAGAGCAGCGGTGGTTTTGTTCTGTTGCCAGTTGTAAAGGGCTAATAATATTGACCTTTTACTTTTTGCCAATTTATATTTTATTCAAGCCAAACTAGAAGAAATAAGACTTTATCCAGAAGAATCAAGTAATAGGAAATACTGTGAAAAAATGCCTTTGCTCTGTTAAACATTGCTTAAAAATATCCACTTGACAGGAAGGCTTTTCATTTTTGTCAACTC
This sequence comes from Danio rerio, assembly GCF_052040795.2. Classification (NCBI taxonomy): domain Eukaryota; kingdom Metazoa; phylum Chordata; class Actinopteri; order Cypriniformes; family Danionidae; genus Danio; species Danio rerio. The sequence continues at coordinate 4,455,396 of NC_141037.1, forward strand.
TATGTAGTGTGTATTTCAGTACAGTATATGTAGTATGCAGTCTGGATTTATGGCAACATTTATAGAACATGTCAAGACATGATGTAAATTGTTAGTAAATCTGTAAAGTTAAGTTTATTAAATTGTATGAAATTTTTATACTTATTTCACACCTTATTGGAAGTGCGCTCGTTTTTGCGATTGTTTTAGAACAAGGGTGTCCAAACTCAGTCCTGGAGGGCACAAGTCTTTTGGGGCCTTATATCAACGCTGCGTAAGCACAAAAACTTTGTGTACGCCGGGTATTACTCTCACGTTTGGATTTACTAACGATGAAATGAACGTGAGAATGTGCGTTAGTCCACGCCAACTTTACGTCTGGCGTATGTGTATTTCTTGTGCAAATAGCACACCTGCATAAAATATTATTATTATTATTATTATTATTATTTGTTTATTTGGAAATTTAAATTCATGTCAAAAAACAGATCATTTGGGTGAAGTATAGTAAATCACTGATGTATTTTGCTTAATTTCATTTATTAATTTTCTTGTGGCTTAACCCCTTATTTATCAGGAGTCCCCACAGCAGAATGAACCGCCAACTATTCCAGCATATGTTTTACAATGCCTTTCCAATTGGAACCCAGTACTGGGAAGCACCCATACACACTCATTCACACACTCATTCACACACACGCACACGCACACTCACACACACACACACACACACACACACACACACACACACACACACACACACACACACACACACACACACACACACAAAGAAGTTTAGTTCATCAATTCCCCTATAGTGCATGTCTTTGGGCTTGTGGGGAAAACCGGAACACCCAGAGGAAACCCACGCCAACATGGGGTGAAGATGCAAACTTCACACAGAAATGCCCCAACTGACCCAGCCGGGACTCAAATCAGTGACCTTCTCGCTATGAGGCAACAATGCTAACCTTTGAGCCACCGTGCCGCCCTGCTTAATTTAAACGTTTATTTATTAATTGAATTCATTTGTTTATGTGAGTTTATCTACAGTCTTGATTTATGTATTATTCTATAATATATACAGTTTTTGTTTATTTGTGTGCATTTTTATTCCCTTTTGATATCGCTCTGAGATTTGCTTGTTTGGCTCATTTATATATGTATTTATGTATTTTGACTTGTTTTGAAGAGTTCCTATGGATCGTCATTTGAGAATTTATCCAGTGAATCATACTTTTTACTATTTATTATCGATTTACTCTCCGTTTCCACAATACACAAACATATCTGTGATGCCTTATTCATTTGCTCATCAATACTAGAGTAAACCTCCGTGGCCGTGAAGATTTTTATGAGCATTTGATCTGATATCTTGCGTCTTAAAGGACTTGGAGAAGGTTTAACCACACATAGACTCTCCATCAGCAGCAGTGACTCTATATACAGTACATCAGAATACAGTAATACTGTACTTTAGCCTGCAAGCTCAATTTATATACTGCAATAAATTTGTTGTTTGAAAGAAGACAGAAAAGGTTATGAAAAAACGTAATTACAGTACTCCCTGCAGTAATAGCAGTTACAGTATTTCCCAGCAGTGTAATACTGTAAAAATAACTAAGTAGGTTAATATAAAATATAACATCATAATAAATAATAATAATAATAATAATAATAATATAAAATTAATAATAATAATAATAATAATAATAATAATAATAATAATAATAAAATAGTAGCAGGAAATCATATTAATAATAATATTAATAAAATAATAAAAATAATAATAAAGCGGCAAACAATAATAATAATGATAATAGTAGTAATAATAATAAAAATAATAATAATAATAATGATATAGCGGCAGACAATAGTAATAATAATAATAATAATAATAATAATATAGCGGCAGACAATAATAATAATAATAATAATATAGCAGCAGACAATAATAATAATAATAATAATAATAATAATAATATTCATATAGCGGCAGTCAATAATAATAATAATAATAATAATATAGCGGCAGACAATAATAACAATAATAATATTAATATAGCGGCAGACAATAATAATAATAATAATAATAATATAGCAGCAGACAATAATAATAATAATATCAATAATAATAATAATAATAATAATATTCATATAGCGGCAGTCAATAATAATAATAATAATAATAATATAGTGGCAGACAATAATATTAATAATAATAATATAGCAGCAGAAAATAATAATAATGATAATGATAATAATAATAATAACCATAATAATAATAATAGTAATAATAATATAGCAGCAGACAATAATAATAATAATAATAATAATAATAATAATAATAATAATAATACATAAAAATGACAGAAATATTGATTAAAATATTGGTAACTAAATTAATATTGCTTTTACTTAATGAATGTATTTTTTATGATTATTAATGATGTGTAATTGTAATATTTTACATTTTGATACAACTAACTTTGATGATGAGAATGAAATTATTTATTTTAACTTCATCTTTACATACTATTTTAGTAGTAATATAAAAAAGGTTGATTTTATTGTTGTTGCTTTAAAGTTTTTTTTTAATCAACAATAACATAATAATACTGTACCTGTCAAAAATACAGGTATATGATAGATCTAGAGGGTTGTAAGTGATTTGTGCTGCTGTGTTGTGATCATGTTGTGCTTTTCAGAGTTGTTCATAATAGATATTGCTTTTCTTTTGATCCAGATCGAACAGTTTCGAAGTCATTGCCTTAGATGGAGTTTGCACGCACGTTCTTCAATTTTGCACTGCGGGTGAAAGCACAGACTGGCTTCAAGCAATATCAACCAACATCAACGATCTGACGCAGGACAGCGTGAGTAAAACACACACACTGCAGCAAATGCACTGATTTACAGCACGCGTTTCAGTTCTCAGGCTAAAATATGAACACACATCTGGAGTTTAGCTGCGTTCAGTCCTTCTGCAGCTATATGTCATATTCTGGCTTACAGGTATTATAGATTTGTTGGAGTCACTGGCATTTATTTTGCTGGTTATTTACATATTGAAATGAGTATATTAATATTGTGTATGCTGTTTTATTTTAACATTTATGTTGTTGTTGTTGTTGTTTGCAGTAGTAATACTAGTAGTGTTTTATTTGATTTATTTATTTTTCTATGTATGTATCATAGTATGTATATGTCCATGTATATCAAAATGTTTATTATTTATTTATTTATTTATTTATTTATTTATTTATTTATTTATTTATTTATTTATTTATTTATTTATTATAGTATATACATAATAATAATAATAATAATAATAATAATAATATAACGGCAGATAATAATAATAATAATAATAATAATAATAATAATAATAATAATAATATAGCTGCAGACAATAATAATAATAATAATAATAATAATAATAATATAGCTGCAGACAATAATAATAATAATAATAATAATAATAATAATATAGAGGCAGACAATAATAATAATAATAGTAATAGTAATAATAATAATAATAATAATAATAATAATAATAATAATAATAATTAATAATAATAATAACGGCAGACAATAATAATAATAATAACAACAACAACAACAATAATAATAATAATAATAATAATAATACAGCGGCAAATAATAATAATAACAATAATAAGATAGCGGCAGACAATAATAATAATAACAATAATAATAATAATAATAATAATAATACAACGTCAAATAATAATAATAACAATAATAATATAGCGGCAGACAATAATAATAATAATAATAATAATAATAAATAATAATAACTACATTTGTTTTCGTAAAGAGTGGGGGTGTAACCCCAGTGTCCTGGCCAAATTCCCTCTCAGCTCTTAACCATCATGGCCTCCCAATCATCACTATCCACTGAATCAGCTCTATCACTGTCTCTCCACTCCACAAGTAGCTGGTGTGCGGTGAAGCACTGGCGCCGTTGTCCTGTGACTGCCGTCACATCATCCAAGTGAATGCTGCACACTGGTGGTGGTGTGGAGAGACCCCGCCCCCATGATTGTGAAGCACTTTGGATGTATGGCCATACATATTAAATGTGCTATATAAATACACATTACATTACAATAATTAAAAAATTATACTAATAATAATATTAATAATAATAATATTAATATGCTTATTATTTTATTATATTAATTTGTTCATTCATTTTCTTTTTGGCTTAGTCCCTTTATTAATCTGGGGTCGCCGCGGCGGACTGCCAACTTATCCAGCATATGTTTTGTGGAGCGGGTACCCTTCCAGCTGCAACCCATCACTGGGAAACATCCACACACACTCATTGGCACTCATACGCTACAGCCAATTTTGCTTACCCAATAACCCTATAGCGCACATGTTTGGACTATGGGGGAAAACAGAGCCCTCGGAGGAAACCTACGCCAACACGGGGAGAACATATAAACTCCACACAGTAACGCCAACACTCAAACCAGCGACCTTCTTGCTGTGAGGCGATTGTGCTACCCACTTCCCCACAATGACGCCCCATTTTATTATTATATAAAATATTATATGAATATACATATTGTTTAAATTTTAAATTATATAATAATCAATATTTAAATAATAATTGTATTTTATTTATTTATTTTTTATTTATTTATTTTATTTTATGTTAAGTGTTTTCTCTGACCAAATAAATATGTAAATATTTTTAATCTATTTTAATCTTATTTAATTTAATTTCGCTTTATTTTAATTATTTTTTATTTAGTTAGTTATTTTATTTTATTAAAGGTTTTCTGTGACCAAATCAGTATGTAAATAATTTTATTTAATTTTATTTATTTATTTTATTTATTTATTTCTATTTTATTATTTCATTCATTTATTTTATTTTATTTTCTCTGACCAAATAAATATGTAAACAGACATTTTATTTTATTTCATTGTGTTTTCTTCTGACCAAATAATTATGTATAATTTTGTATTATTTTATTGAAAAAAAAAATTATCTGGCTAAATACATATTTAAACATGGCGTGGGTTTCCTCTGAGTGCTTTGGTTTCCCCTACATTCCAAACACATGCCCTATAGGGGAATTGATGAACTAACTAGGCTGTAGTGTATGTGACTGTGTATGTGTATTTGTGTGAATGAGAGTGTATGGGTGTTTCCCAGTACTGGGTTGCAGCTGGAGGACCATTAACTGTGTAAAACATATGCTGGAATAGTTGGCGGTTCATTCCGCTGTGGCAACCCCTGAAATAGAGACTAAGACGAAAGAGAATGAATGAATGATTAATAATAGTAATAGTAATGGTCTAAGAAACACTCTGTGTATAGAATTTTACCATAGATATATACACTAGATATCACACAGGGACCCTGAGCATGCGTCAATAGCGCCGCCACATTGGTACAGTGCTCCCAGGACAAATGTCATTCAACCGCACTAGTCTAGACAGTGTTATTACGTGAAGATGCTGGACTTTAGCGCTGTCTACGGGTGTAGTAACGAGCAAACAAAGAAAACAAAGCACAAAGGCAGAACATTTTATAGGTAATATTAAGTTTTTTGCATATTTTTATGTTCTGAACTTTTATGCTAATCAGGTAACGTTATTGATGATAATACGATAATACGTCAGTATGAGAAGTGAAAGCAGGAGAGGAGGTGTTTCAGGACATGATTATATTAAATTTAACAGGGAGGGTGGATAGTACATTTCCATAAACACAAACACAAGCTTTTTGTCAGGAATGCCAGTGCGATCACTGATCCATCAATGTAGAAAAGTGATGTAAAATTATAATTTTCGTAATTAAAATGAAATTGCATACTAACATCCAGGAGAACTCCCGATCATAGATATATGTGTATATGTGTGTATCTCTGGCTCTGGATGGCCACAGTCCTCCACTGTACCTTGGTCCCGCATTCATTTCAAAGGAGCGCTACCCTGTTCCAAAATGGCGGCTCTATTGACGCATTCCTTCCAATAGACAACAACAGGGTAGGCGACATCTAATGTATATATCTATGGATTATTATAAGTATATTTTTAGCACAGATGCAGTTTACTACAGTATGTACATATTCTTTTAGAATGGCGTTCAGAGTTATTAGTGGAGAGGTCATTTGGAGTTCACTTGTGGGTGTTTCTGTGCATGTGTTTGTGTTTATCTGTGTATATATATGGCGTTTTTGTATGGTGAAGGTGTGTGTGTGAGGCGTTTTTGCATGGTGAAGGTTTGTGTACGTATAGTGTTTCTTTTGCTGAAGGGGTGTGTGTGTGTGTATGAGTATGTGTGTGGTGTTTCTGCATGGTGAAGGTTTGTGCATGTCCGTGTGTGTTTCTTCTGCATAGTGTGTATGAGTGTGTGTGTGTGGTGTTTCTGCATGGCGAAGGTGTGTGTGCGAGTGCTGTCTCTGCATGGTGTGTGTGTTTCTGCTCATGGTTCGCGTGTCAGGAAAATCATTTCCTCTGCGTTGTGTTAATGAGCTCTGATGATCCAGTGGTGGGTGTGTGTGTGTGTGTGTGTGTGTGTGTGTGTGTGTGTGTGTGTGTGTGTTGCAGCTGTGTTTGACGTGTAATTACAGCTCTGACGTCACTAATGATGATTGCAGCTGATTGTGTAGCGGATCTGTCTTTGTGTTGACCTGTAAACCACTCACACAGCAGAGCATCATGGGACGCCGCTCATGTCTGACACTGGCCTTCAGTGAACATCAGTGTGTGTGTCTGATGCTCAATACATTATACGGCTCCATAAACACTTTATCTGCATTGCAGTTTCACATTATTATTCATGTTGTTAATGGGTTTGTTCAATTGTTTATTTGTTGCATGATTAATTAATCTGTTGCTTTATTATAGTTGTAATCAGTGGGATATTATGCAATAATATTGGTTTGTCAGGAAATTCACTTATGATAAATGAACAGATAATAATAATAATAATAATAATAATAATAATAATAATAATAATAATAATAATAATAATAATACTAACAATAATAATAATAAAATAATAATGAACAAAAAATAACAATTATAATAAAAAATAATAATAATATTAATAATAATAATAAAAATAATAATGAACAAA